>NW_028297118.1:1361926-1409818 GCF_055798465.1 Pogonomyrmex barbatus | reverse complement strand
TTATAATGCAGCTGACGGAAGCCTCGATGCAATTTTTTTGAGAGAGGGTGAAGAGGTAAGGCGAGCAATGCTGGTTAGGCGACGGGATTGCGACTGCTTGCTGCTTGCTTGCTAGCCGCTAGCGGGGGCCTGGCGCAACAGCAACTGCCCGACGGCAGCGCCCCTCTCTCCCCCTTCTCCGACTCCAGCGAGCCCCTCCATCGTCCGTCGCGCGCGTGCATTCCCCTTTCCTCTCTCCCACGCCACGTTCCGTCTCGCTCTCGCATTCGATATCGCGGCATTTCGCCCGCGCGCGTAACGCGTCTCGTTCATTCTCTCTCTCTCTCTCTCTCTCTCTCTCTCTCTCTCTCTCTCTCTCTCTCTCTCTCTCTCTCTCTCTCTCTCTCTCTCTCTCTCTCTTGGCGTCCCACACACCCGGACATTCCGACACCGTTCTCCATCGCGTTCGGAACATTTCTCTCGTTCGCTCACGCGCGTTTCTTTTCCACCCCCGTTACGGCACTACTCTTCTCTTCTCTTTTCTTCCATCACCACTATCCTCTCTTTTTCTCTCCGTCCCAGAATTTTGTCATCTCGCTCGCGCGTCTATAAAATATAACTTTGCTTTTTCCTTCTCGCTCTTTCCCTCCCCCTCCCCCTTCCTTCTCACTCGGCTACCACATATTTCCTGTCTCGTTCTAGTCCATAACTTCCGTAATCATTTCGCTCACGCTTACCAGATGTCTTTTTTCCTTCCCTATCCTCCCGCTACATATTTCCTTCTCCTTCCTTTCTTCTCTTTCTCTCCATCGCCTTAACTAATTCTGCCATCTCGCTTACTCGCATAGTGCCACGTCGCCACCACTACCGCTGCCGCCGCCGCCACCGCCACCATCGTCGTTGGCGTCGCGGCGGTGGTGGCGGCAGCGGCAGTGGCGACGACGAGGCCGCCAACCGCCCCTCTCTACGGCTCGATAAACCGCTTCGGCGCGCATGCCCGCGCGTTTTCCCTTTCCCCCTTTTCCCCTTTCCCCCTTCTCGCGCCGTATCGTTCCCCATATGACCGTAACTCTGTCCTCGTCTCGTTCTTGGCCGCCTGGCGACCCAGACCCAGCCTGTTCGTGTGTCTGTTCGTTTCCTCGCTCGCTCTCTCGCTCGCTCGTTTCGCTGGAGAACCGGCAATGAGGTTAGGTTAGATTCGGTCGCGCATCGCCTGCTGACTATCACGCTCGTCGCTCGCGGGTGGAGGGATTTTAGTCTCAGTCACCCCTGCCTCTTCCCCGTGCTGGCGCTCATAGCATCTCTCTCAGTCTGACCTTCTGGCGATCTTCTTCCTTCCGCTGTCGGTACCAACAGCGAAGGAGAACTTGCGCCTCACGCGTTCTGCACAACGGAGTAATCTTGTTTCATCGCGCGCACGAGGAGCACGCAAAAGACAAAGACAGAGAGAGAGAGAGAGAGAGAGAGAGAGAGAAAATAAGAATGATAGAATCCGACGAAAGACAGAGAGAGAATGTACGCGCGAGGGAGGGAATCATGCAAGATCTGAAGGAAAAAAAATTCTTCATATCAACGCCGATGCCTTTAACACACGGTCCTGTGCGATGAGCGAAGGGAAAGAGTGTTCTTGAGTGCGATGAAACGCGGAGGATACCACCGCGTACATATTTTTCGCGCACGAGCGCGCTACTCTTGTGTGGACATCACAACGTTCGAATGCGTCACGAAAAAAAGGATCGAAATCGAATTTGATCCGACCTCGATACGCAGCGCTTTGGATTCCGGTCTCTCTATTGACGCCGAAATTCGACCAGATAACTCGCTCTCGCGATTTCCTATAGCGTGTTTTCCATACGAATTTTGAAACTGTGTGCAACGAGGGGAAAAGGGAGGGATAAAGCGAAATAGGACGCAACGCGTCGCATCGTCACTGATCTCCATCCGCTTGTAATCCCGCTTGTGATATTAACGTGTAGTTTAACGCGGTGCTTCCCCTTTCTGATCCAGCGAATGCCTAAATCCGCTCGAAAATCTCCAAGACTCGACTGACTTAATTATTAAAATCTCATGTCATAAAACGGAGCGATTTCCGCTAGAAAAAACAAAACCTTAAATACCTACTCTCTTCATTTTTACAATTCTGAAAAACGGAAAAAACGAAATCTGAAGGTTCGCGAGATAAATAGCTTGGAAATCAATATCTGATGCAAAATATGGTGCATAATTGTCGACTTAACTCTAATTATCCAGACCTATAAAATGAGAAAGTTTATTATATTCTAGTTATCGATCGCACACTTTAATGTAACTCTAGAATGCTCAAGTAATTCGCGTGTCAAAGCGGCCTTCATGGTTATAAATTTAGATATAATTCTTTTGCACAATTGACTAGTTTTGCTCCGCTTTTCATATGATTTATTCGCAAGAATTTTCTTTGACTATACATTATGCTCTTACTGTACATTATATTTATTATAAAATAGATGACATCATGAATATTTTCAACTCATAAAAATTCATAAAACTACTTAAGTATTAACGCGTCGAGTGTCAAAGTTGCTAGTTTTCTATGCAAATATTAAGTTAATTTGTAGAATAATCTTATCTCAAAAGTTAATTTCAGATGTATGTTTATTCGCATGTGCGTGCAAAAATTAATCAAATAAATGCACCGTACAAAACAAGCAGCTTTTTTTATATTTTTATCTTTTCACTTTTAATCTCATGCGGAACGAAACGAGCATTTTTCAAAACACGCAAATTAAAAATATGTAATTCTCGATTAATACGATTAACGATCGTAATCATGAATAAAATTATAATCTTTGGCAAAAATAATGCAAGCTTTCGGTATCTTATCATTTAAACTTTTTACATTATCTTGATCATGAAAAAAATTGTTGATACCTTTCAAGATCAGCGTAGTAACAATAATGTTTAAATTTTTATCAACCGAAATATAAAGAATTAAAAAACAATTCAGTTAAATAAAACATATAAAATAAGCATATAATTATGATGTTGGTTAATTGCATGCTGAACACGTTAAATTAAAAAAATAGGAAAAAATGAACTAATTTAACTCTGATTTTCATTTCTATTAATTTCTTTTTTCGCTCAAGATATATAAGATGTTCCCGTATAAGTACCGTATAACTACTTCCTTTTATTTCGTTAACTAAAAGAGATGCATTTAACAAATACATCAACAAATATATCAAAGTAAATGATTTCAATTGAATTTTATTATAAATACAATAATTAATTGCAAATAGTGTTTATATTAAAGAACGAAGAGGCATACATAATTTGTTCATGGAAATGTAAGTATGTCGATATAATAAAAAAATTGTAGTGTTCTTATATACATACATACATATATAAGTACAACCCCCTCCCCCCCCCCCACACACACACACACATTACTTTTACTATAATGAGTGTTTTCCATTTAATGACTCAAATCGACACAAGCATTATTTTATCTCTCTTGGCATTCAATGAGTAAGAAGGACAAAATGATTCTTGTATAGATTTGTATTGTTGTCACTAAATGGAAAGCACTCAATCATGATAATTTATGGCATGTGAATTGCTAATATGAAAATCGAAAATTAACCACTGCGGAATCGAAAAAGTAATAATTATTCTATCATTCTAAACTGACAAAATTTGAATAATTTGTAAAATAATTTTCATATATATATATATATATATATATATATATATATATATATATATATATAATTTCAAAAATGATTATTAAATAACTAAAATGTAGCCTTCATCAAACATATGCAATTATACAATTAAGCGTTTCATAGAGAAGAAAAGAGAAGAAAAATAGGAGAGAAATGGAGACGTTAAACGATAATTTGTGCAACAAACGTCCTGTATGCATTCACAGTACTCTGTATCTCGTAAGCAGAACGGTAAGAGATTCTTTGGATCCGCAATACTCGGAAGCAAAGGACCAAGGTATATCGTTCGGACTAGCATCTCTCGCCACATATCGGTTTAGTATCATCTCTCGTACGCGTGCGGACGCACCTTGTTCGCATATTCACGGCTATCTCAGCCGCTATGTCACAGCAAAAGATCGGCTCGATTTCTTCGTCTAGGTTTAGAGTCTCCATCTACATCTTGATGCGATATAGTCCACATGTCGGTTCGCTCTGTCGACCTAAACCGCAGTAAAAGCGCAAACGGCGCTACCTGATTTAACGGATAACCCGCGCTTCTTTTTGCATGTGAACTCTCACGCGCACATATTGATTTCTATCTGTCCTTTGGTGACTTGATGACATGCAACAGATTCCCATTATTATTTCCATTGCCAATGTATGTTATTGAAATAACCGTAATATCAATTTTAATAATTCCACTTTAAAGATTCCATAATCAATTTTTTTGTAATTTACATGTTGCATGTAGATCAATATGTTACCTTTGATTGCAAAACTTTATTTTTAAACTTATTAAAATAAAAATCTTTCATTTATTTAGTATCTTGTTTATCAAATTATTTATTCATACAGTTTAATGTTGAATATTAAAAAATGGCAACTAATAGTAATATATTAATCAATACTATATAATATTATTATTTTTCGCTGATAATGAAATAGAAACATTTGATAATGAGAGAAAGAGAGAAATAGAAAGAGATGGAAATGAGCCGCGTAATATTCTTGGTAAGATTTCTAATTTCGATTCGAGATGTTACAATCATAGGAACGTTGATTTGCTTTCGCGTTACGCGCGGTGAGTATCTCCGGTTCGAAACTCTTTCTTGAGTGAGTTTCGATACCTCAACGGAAACGGAAGCCTACCATTCCTGCGTCGCTGGCTACGATAAGCCATACTGCGTACCTCTATACCTCTATTTTTAGAGGTTGAGATATATAAATGCACTTTATATTTTCAAAACCCATATACTTGGCTACACACTAAAAAAAGGGAAATACACGTCTGTACGAAAATTTATTTTCTGTTTTGTTGGTGATTTTTTATGAATATTTTAATCAAGGTAATTGCAGTTTTTTGATCCTTAAAACTATTTGCGTATTTGTAAAAATATCTCATCCCATATTAAAAATGCTCTGAAATTTTATTAAACTTAACTACTTTGTTATTTTTTGAAATTATTATATTTGTCCGTAAATTTCATATAATTTAATTTTAACATTTCTAACAGTGAAAACAGAAAAACTGATAAAAATATATAAAAAACAAAAATTTTTATGATAAAAACAAAACACAATATATTTTAATTATTTAATTAAAGTATTATAATGTATTTCTCTTACAATTTTTTCTACTTTGTTAGAATTTAAAATAAAATTTAATTTAATCAAAAAGAAGTTATAACAGACAATGATAAACAAACATTATTTCTTCCTTAATTCTTTGGATATAAAATATTGGATAGAAAAGATTTCTAAATGGTGAAAGATGGAAATAAATCTCGACGCATATTTCAACTTATTCCTCGGTTAATCAACGGGATAGATTAAACTAGACTAGGAATACAGATAACTAAACCTAGGAAGCCTATTTTCAGCCAATTCACGATTTATATTTGACGTTTTCGTACGGGGTAATTCGATATATATCGTTCTATTTGTTACGCCTCGGCGCGCGCTCTTTTCCCGCATCGCCAATTAATTGCGATATCGCCTAAGATGCATAATCGCGAGGGTGAAATTGTTTCGAGTGCCGGATGGCATTCTAACATTGAAAAATGAATAGTGGGTTTTTTCGCGCTGCGCGCTGCGCGAACCCAAGACACATCGACACATAAAAAGAGAAAATATAGAGGGCAAAGTTCGAGACAGAGAGAGAGAGAGAGAGAGAGAGAGAGAAAAGAAGGAGAAAATCGAGAAGGTAGGCAGCCGCCAAGGTGTGACACGAAACGACGAGAGACGAGGGGTACGAGATGATATTTTTCATGAAGCTGAACCGAATAAATTTTTAACAAAAACTGCTGATTCGCTGCGTTACGCTTTTTTCTTTTCGTTTCTTCTTAGAAGCTAGCCGGCTGCCACTTTTTTGTCCCATACATTCCGTTGCTCCGTTTCGTGCTCTCCGAGTGTAGTTGCTGAAGATACGAACGCGTTCATGGTATTCCGATATTATCGAGATATTTTCACTCTGTCGTTATTGTGGATGCTTATATAATAATATTACGTATAATATATTAATTATTCAATAATTGTTACTGCTTAGAATTAATATTATCCTGATTGAGGCTTGAAATCTCTGCCGTAAGAGGCAGATTTCATTCTCATTAAATAGTGAAACTATTATTCATTTATTCGCTCGAGTGTGCGATCGTACGAATTTCACGTAATGTAAATATAGAATATATCGATTAATCAATCACAGATTTGCAATATAGTCGATATTTATTAAAAAGTTACTGCGTCAATATTTGCTACGTAACATCGCGAGTCGTCACGTGAACGCCATTGTTTACTAAAAAAAGTTAAATAGAAGCAGTTTAAAATATACGCTCTATTGTGTGCCACGTGTCTGAATTGTATACTTAGCTGATCCATTTTCAGTCGGTCCGAGAAAATAAAATGATCGTGTCTATGAAGATTTTTTCACAAAAATTTTTTAAAATAATTATTTTTTAAAAATATTACTTACTTGGATAAATAGAGGTAATTTTACTGTAAAACTTTTGTATAAAATATTTTTTGATATCTTGAGTAATTTTTGAGATATAATGACAAAAGCTGGAAACCGCTTTACACATAAATAGTGCTATCATCCCTTAAGACCGTTTTATAGCAGCAATTGCTATTTTCTAAATTCATCTATTTACGTGACCTAAATGTATACAAAGTTTCATTAAAATCCGAATTTGACACTTTGCAAGGTTGCCTTGTTTCAATCAAGTCATAATGGTGAATGTTAAATCAATTAAGTCATATCTGATCATTTTTAAGCGTATCGACATTAAAACAGCAGAATTGTGAAGATATGAAATGCGATGAAACATAACATCTAATCTCGACATGGTACCGATGAAAAATTTCACGTCGACATGGCACAAATGTGTGGCACCTCCATGCGAATAGATAGACAGACTGGAAACTATCTGATTTTTCCCTTGTTGATTGAAAGCGTTCTAGTATCAATGTTTTCAGCCAACGTATTTTCCATTTTATGTAAATAGGATTTGCATTATGCATGGGACGCGCTGCAACGCACATTGTGATACGTATTAGTAACTCATTACTTGCCGATGCGTATACGCTACTCGAGATAACGAGTATGTTGCCTTGGTACATGCAGGCTATACAGGCGTGTGGGTAGTAGCACAGTTACGCGATTATGAAAAAAAATATCGCGCGAAAGATGTCAAGGGATCTGTTTACTTTTTTTTTTTTTTTTTTGCCAACGACACGTACAGTCAACTTTCTGCTATTTTACAGGTACATCGCATTACAGGATATATTGAAGCGTTCTTAGCTTTACTCTTGCTTCTAAATAAGTATCATTATTTTTGAAAAATGAACAAGTATATAAGGACGCTTTTATAAACATGCAGTTTCCGATGGAATATCGATGTTACTTTATATAAAGAATAATAATTCGTGAACGATGCCTTTAACGTCGATACTCGTCGCGTGAATCTCTTCAGACAAATGCCAACAGCAACCGACTTGTTACGAGGATAAAATATTTTCTCCCGAAAATGTATGAAGAATAGTCGGATAATGAGGACATCTTCTATGCGCAAAAATGGAAAAGAGATCGTGGTTCGAGAGGAAGAAAGAAAAGATGGGAGATGGGAAAGGAAGAAACGAGATGGGAGGGAGATTTTCGGCGGTGTAAAGTACGGATAGGAAAATAGCGATTCAATCTACACCCTCGGCACCGTTTCACTCCGTAGGAATCGAGGAATAAGCGTAACGCATCAAACGGAATAGAGAGAAGAAAATAGAGAGAGAGAGAGAGAGAGAGAGAGAGAGAGAGAGAGAGAGAGAGAGAGAACTGAGAAGAGAAGTCGAACGAGAAGAAGAAGGAGAAGAAGAAGAGTATAAAAACCCCCTCGGGGTTTTCAACTCAGTTCGCGACTCAGCATCCCACGACTATCTACATCTATTTTTGGCCATGGTCAGCTGTAGTTGCACGGCATTAGCATAATGAAGACGGTTCGCCTCGTTCTTCTGCCAGCGCTACGCGTATCCATCTCTCTCGCCTGCAGCCCGCACGCATACACGCGTACGCTCTCTCTTTCTTCCTCTCTTTCTCTCTCTCTCTCTCTCACACACACACACACGCGCGCGCGCGCGCATGTATTCTTTTCCTTTCTTCCCCCCATCTCTTTGCTTCTCGCATCTCGCATGCGACGGAACAGTCCGGTAACACCGTTGACATCGCGCTCCGCTGTTGCGAGCACACGCAGCGACAAGTTACACAGGTACAAAAACTCCACGGAGAAAATATCAAATTATCGGAACGAGAGAAGGCGGGTTTGTAAGTCAGCGGAGGTCGTCGTCTCTGGCTCATAACCAGTTTCGCGCGCTAATCCAAACGGTGTCCACTCTCTCCCTTTCTTTGTCTCGAAACGATCGCGGATGTTTCGTGGATCGTCCGGCATTACAAGGCTGCGGAAGAATAATCGCTATTATCCCCTCTTACGCCATCTTTTTAATACATTATATTATATTATATAAAAACATAATAAACTTTTCTCGAATCTTCAGCGTTCGATAAACAATAAGACAACAGAAAAACATTAGTCTTAAATCGAGATTATATATTCATACGTATATTCGTATATGTAAGCAAGAATATTATAAAACTTCACAGAGTTTTAATCTTCTCGAGTTGAGCAAAAGTAATATTTGCATCAATACAAATTAAGATCAAAATTTTTAAGAAAATTAAATATTTTTGCTTATGAAAATATTTGACATGAGAATATTTTCTTAATTTAAAAACATTTTTCACATACATAAATTTTAATATTTATTATTAATTTATGATACAAGTTTCTCGAATAGAAACTTGAAACTTAGACGAATTTTAGACGAATAAGATTCCATCAAACTTGGCATCTCTTTTATCATCAATTGTTTATTTATTTCGATATAGCTTGCAGAAATGCAAGTAATGGATTAATAAATAATACATTCGTAATATCGCGGTATAAGCTCTAGGAGCGGATGATACGATTATGTAAATCGTAGCCTGATATACACTGCCTTACGGAAATACACAGGGCTTTGTAGCGATGCGCGCTCGTCGCGCGGTAACAACGAAACGTAGCTCTGATAAAATTCCACAATATTTCGACAGGGTGGAAGGGATTTCACGATGGTCGCCTCTCGTGGACGATTTACAGGCGAGTTCGGCGGTTCGCCGAGTGCGCGGTGAAAAGAGCACGAAGCAGTTGAGGCAGAGAAGGGCGAGAGAAGAGGGTCGGGCGACGCAAGGAGATGTTGGAGGAAAGATAGAGGGGGAGAGAAATACCGATGACGAAGCAGGACGAGAGTCCGTACAAAGGAACGGCGTTCAGAAGGCTCGAGGAGTATGGGGGGGGGGGAGGGAGGGGGATAAGAAACCTGCTCCAAGACGACGCATCGTCGTGCCGCGCTAACAATACAATAAGATAACAAGCCACAGGCGGAGGGGCCCGTCGCGCTAACTCGACTTTCGTGGATAACTCGGGGCGTTGCTCCACGGGGCCCGTAAATGCGCTCCTATCCGCCGCGCGAGTTATATCTATCGCGCAGCCGCCACCACCCCCGCGGAGAAACGCCGCTACTTCTCTCTGCTCCTCTCGGCTCCTCTTTGCCCTACTCTGTGTACTATCCTACTCTGGCCCGCCCTGCCATGTCCTGCCCTTCCTTTCCCTTCCCTGTCCTACCCCGCCCGCCGCCTAATCTTCGCGAGAAGACGCCGGCCTCATAATCCCTCTCGTAGCGATAAAATTGCTCGTTACGCCACGCGTGATCGCACCGCCGAGAAGGCCTCATGGGAGCCCCGGCACACTTTGCCCTGTATACACGGCAATCCCCCAAAATTTATTGTGAGTGATAAAAACGGGGGGGAGGGGAGTGCGAAATTATCGTCGCAATTGCATCGGTCGATTCGATCGACGAGTTCGAGATGTATCGCTCCGTATAAGTTCGAAAATGCCTCTCCTCGATAAATCGTAGGCGTAGTAATTTCGTATATTCAATTCTGTTGTCTTTGACAACTTACTCCTTACTTTCCCTTATTTTATTTATTTTTTTTTCTTATTTTGTAATATATATTTTGTAATAAAGTGCACAAAATTTTACTACAATTATATTTATTCGCTAATAACTTAAAGTTATATTAAAGTTATGTTGCTTACTAATGTTTATATTATGCATTCGACGTTCTAAGAGAGATTAATTTCAGAATCAGCTAAATCTCTATCTGCCTGCATGCATATGCAATTTCTTGTTTATGTTAAATCGTAGCTTTGACTACATGAATTTTGCGCATAAATCACACTTGCATCCTGTTCCAGTTTATTATTTTAATTATATTCCATGTTATAAGTAATTATTGTTATGTTTGTGGGTTCTATTATATTTTTGAATTTTATAAATTTGATGTCCCATTATTTTTTTATATAAAATTAACGTAAACTACGATTAATAAAAACACAAACGCTATGTATGTCTTATATATATATATATATATATGTTGTTAAATTAATACCGTTAATATCCTATTAATCAATCAATCATCATTATATATGAAGTGTCGAAAAATCGAATATACTTTGATATGCGTGCAACTTTAAGATATTAATGTTCTGTGTATACATCGTATTGCAATTAATAAAATTATTTCATTTGTATTGCAATAAATAAAATTATTTCATTTGTATAAAACCAGCGTCAGAGAAAAAGAGAAATGTGTAATACATAGATTATTTATTATTAATATATTACATATGGCAAAAGTACAATAAACGAATAGATGGCAGTTTATTACCTGCTTTTGTTACAAATTTAATTTATTTTACGAATTGTTCGCGGTAATTGTCTCAACATGATGTAATGCAATTTTTTACAGAGTTATTTTACAGCTTTTTACGAAAAAAATAGTTTTTGAATAGAATATTGCATTTTAATAGAAACAGTTGTATATCTCTTAAATTCGATAAAAAAATGTTTTATAATTAGAGATTTTAAGAGAGATGATGCTATTAATGATAGTGCTAGTGATCGATTGAATCGTTGTTTGAAGCACTGATAAAAAAAGTGTTTAATTTTAAGACATTAAAGTGTTTATTTCCTTGTTTCCATTTTTGAAATATTTAAAGATATCTTAATTATAAACGGACATGCCGTGATATTTAAATTTAAAACACTAAAACATTTAATTTTGAAACATTTACTATTATTAAACGTATTTGTAGTGAATAAAATGTTTTAAATTTAGATGTTTTCTGTTCATGTCATTTTTTACAGCGAGATTGCATTAAGATTATCATTATTTTTAAATAAAATTATATGGTTTTTCTAATATATGATTTTTCTCTAATTATTCTGCATTTATACAATAGTTACTACAAAATTACTAATAATACAAAATTACTAAAAAATTAATAATTTATGAAATATTTTAGACTTTATTTCAACATATTTTTACTCTCTTGAAAAACTATTTATTTTAACTATTCATTTTAATAATAATATATTAATTACTTTTTGATAATTGTATCTTAACTTTTATGTACAAGATAAATCAATTGATATAAAAGAGAGACATCGATATTTTCCAAAAAAAGTATATAATTACGTATAGAAAATTGCATAATATTTTTAAAACAACTACGTACTTTTTTCTTTGCAAATTGCATTTACGTTAAATGTTTATTTTTTTCATTTCTTTGAAAAATTTTTATTGGATTACAAATACATGATTGTTACCATTTAAACGGTAATTGTGTGTGTGTGTGTGTGTGTGTGTGTGTGTGTGTGTGTGTGTGTGTGTGTGTGTGTGTGTGTGTGAACTGAGTTATCTAATATAATACTGAATTAATGCTGATGGTCAATAGACCTCGGTAACTTTTTTCGGTAGAAATAAAAGTGGCGATTTATTCCAGATCCAACTAATAAATATCGGCGGGGAGCATAGCTCCTATTTTAAGTCTCTCTGGATCTTTTATTCCATGTGGTAAATATCATTAAATCATATTATTTCATGTTGTCAAAAATATAATGACAAATAATTCCCCAAGGCAGTTTAATTAATCAATATTGTTTAATTACTACAATTAAATCTCATCAATATTAGTTATTATTGCGATATCTAAACACACCGTTATATTTGAAACTCCGAATAATATGGGAAAAAGAGCAATAAACCTTATTAATAAAAAAGAAATAGGAAATAAGAGATATTAATATAATCTGTGTACACTGTAAAAAGGGGATATAAATCGATACTCGAATACATCGAATTGATTATCGTTGTTTTTTTCATCGTGGATAAGGTTATTGCAAATTGTATGAAAATATTGTATACATTTGTATTACATTATGTATTGTTTTCTTTGGAATACTTTATGATCGAATAAATATTGAAAACGTGTACGATTATATAATTAATTTTTTTCATGTCATACTGTTGTTGACAGCTGTTTGTTTATAATAGGAAGTAAACGTAATTGCGACAAACAGATAATAGAATTTATCTGAATTTTATATTTAATTGAAAAATATATAGCACCAGAAAAGAAATAAACGCGCATCTGTAGTGTTTAATAACAAAAGAAAACGAGCCAAAGATGCAAAATAAAAATATAAATTTATTTACATTGAACATTTACATTGAACGTGAAAGTGGCTTGTATGTTCATTCTCTGTCAATTTCTGTATATTAAAATCATATATGGCTTTGTAATCATTGTATGTTGAATAAAGTCGGATGCGCTAAGGTCAATTAAGCGGAGATACCAGAGAGGCCTCGTAATATAATGCTCGTGTACCAAGGTCCAAATATGTTTCTCCGGTGCGGGAGGACGCGTTTTATTAATTCTATGCGAGAAATATTAATTCTAATTACCGGTGCCCGGTAGTCGAGAGTAATTAACGACGCCGAGTCGTTTGTCTTCATCAGCAGTCGCACTTTCTTTTAACGTTCCGCTTATTAATGAACGTCGCTGCGCAACGTACCCATGTTTTCCTAATTGGGAGAGAATTTAAATCGTCGCCAAAGTGGATCAACAGATAACTCCTGTGGATTATTTGGATTCATATCTACTAAAGAATATTAAAACTAACCTCAAAAACATGATGCGGCTCAATAAATAAATCTTGAAAATTTTTATTAATTTGTTACTCAATTGTTACATTATATTTATGATTGCAATTTAATTGAGGAACACAAATTAAATTTCTTATAAATAACAACAACAACAACTTAATTTTGTATGATTCTATCGCAGTTCAATAATCGTTTCTTAAAAAAATGTACAAATATACGTATTTTCACAGAATTTTTTAATTTCGCATTATTTTTTTAAAGACAAGAAAAGAAATTGAAAGGAAACGATTATTTATGTTGAAAACCTAATTTATAGAGTTTAAAAATAAATTTTTAAATAATTAAAATTAAATATGATAAAATATCTTTTTTTACTACATTTTCGTATTACTATTAAAAGTAATGATGGATAATGATTTTTTAATATTGATATTAATTGTGAGACAATAGATATATTCGTGTTCCAAATCAGTTTTTCCTAATTTAATTTAAACATGTCAGCCTATATGGATATGCTAACAATACTAAAATTCATTAAAAGTATAAAATTTATCTTTGTTATGATTGAAAAGATATTTGTAATAATTATAAAATGTTGTTAATTTTTTACGTCACAAAAATATTGAAATTGTGATTTTAATAAATAAAAAGAAAAGATTTGTGCTTTTAATTAGATATTATTGATTTATTAATCATAATTCTTAATTTATTAATATTATATAATTTTAATTGGACAATAATAATAAATGCCTTTGCATAAATAACTTGTTGAATAAAGATAAATTATTCAAATAATACCTTTACTTCTCAAAGTACTTAATTTATACAAATATTCATATTATCATTAAAAGAAGTAATTAAATAATTACTTAATAATCAACAACTAAAGATTACTATTTTTAGTATAAATATGTTTATAAAACAAATTTTCTTATATGTGAACTATATTTCAAATAATAATATTCCATCATTTTCATCAATAGTTTCTTAATTAAATGAGATTAATTAAGTATCTTGAATTGCTATTAAGATTTCAAGAAGCATAGTGTATAATATTTGCAATACATATGCATCAAAATTAATTTAAAAAGTATAGAATAAAATATTTAGCATTAGCATTAAATATTTAATATGAGAATAAGACTGTGATTGGTATACAATGTTGATATTTATTTTTACTCGTATGTTATAATGCGACGTATGCAAGACCATTAGTGCATCACGTGTTATCATTCACAGTTTAGATTCGAGTGAACAGGATACGAATCATTTCATACGTCATCGCATTTACTTAAAATGCGATAGCGGTAAATATTAGAATAAATAGCAAACGTTATCAAAATTAATAAAAGATAAACGATTTAATAAACAATTAATTTAATCTGTGCAAAGAATTTGTATTGAAACAGATTTTTCGTGCGACTTATTGACACTTGTAAATCCCAAAGTAATACAATAAAATCTTAATAAAGATAAAAAATTTCATAAATCTCAAACAATTGAACAGACATCATAAATTTAAATAATAAACTTTAAAATACATATTTTATTATAAATCAATGCAATTATTAATTAAATACATCGCATTTGGAGTATGAAATAAAACGATAGATAATTGAGATTATAAATTATTGTTTTGCAACATTTTGGACAACTTATCTCTTTAGCAATGCTTGAGTTTAAATATATTCCATATATTAAATATATTCCATACCATTTTGAATTTTGCATTTGTATAAGATAGTATAATGTAATTAGCTCATTTCTTTGAGATTGGTAATATGAAATAATACACGCATCGCCATATCGAGTCATTCAAGTAACGAAAAGCGATGTTACATAGATTACATGTAGATAAATTAAAAATGTAAGAAACGAAATATGCGGAATATCGCGTTATGTTATGTGTAATATGTTAACACATTTCGTGGTATTGAAATGACCTTGATATTTATTTTGGTACCGTATGCTATGCAATATCCTATATGCAAGACTGCCGCGCGCTATGTTGTCATTCCTACGAAGAGATAAGGCAGATAATGATGCAAGTTGCTCCGTTACATATCGTTATGTTATTATTTTTCGAAACGAGATTATTTTTTACGAACAATTAGCTGTTTGCTCGCACGATTAACGGTTATAAAAATATTATGATAATTATTTATTGAAATATTTCAAATATTATGATAATTATTTATTGAAATATTTTATGTGATTTAATTATTTCACGTAACGAGGAAATTGAGATATGTAAAATTGTGATATGCAAAATTTATCCATGTCAAGCAGATTAAATTTAGCAGATTAGAATATTTTTTTCTTATTCTTTCGTTGCGATAATAATACGATACGAATAATAAATACACACTACATGCAATCAACAAGTATCGAAAGTATCGTTTAATTTAATTATTTTAATTTAATTATCTTATTCTAATGATTAATATACAAAATCGTAATTGGCTTTGAGTTGTATTGAATAAAAAAAAAGAAGGAGACTCAAAAGATACCGAACAATGATGAAATACCGATAAAATAAGTAAACATAATATTTATAGAGATTTATTATTTTAATACGAATGGGCGAGAGAAGATTAGTAATGTTTAATCTTAGAATTAACATAAACGTTAGTTTATCAACATTAAATTCACATTATACTCACAAGAACATTATATTCACAAGTTGTCAAGAATAAAAAAATGTTTAGGAAACCCGCAATTAAGAACTATGCAATTATGAACATATAATAAGTTAATAGTCTTATTTTAATTATTTATTGACGGGTATAATATAAAAGATTAATAAATAGAATATAAAAAAGTCAATTTTTGAGTTTATTAGATAATTAAAAAAAAAAAAAGAAAAAAAGAGAAAAGTAAAATGACTTTCTGATAAATAAAAGTTGCATTTTTAAAATATACAACTTTAAATTAAATTTCTTTATAATGTTCATATTTCATAATAATGAAGATTGAACAAAAGATATCTAGGTTCTGTCTGTATATATTTGTGTAAAATAAAAATAAGTTATATCTATAAAAAAAAATTATTAATTTATTTATTGTGATATTTTTCCTTTTCTCTAAATATTTTTTATAAATCGAATTTAATATTCATGTTTAATTTTTATATATTTCCCTAATTAAGTACAAAATAATATAAAAAAGTACCTTTTATATATATTTTAGATATACCTGAATTGTCTACAGATATAACTGAAATGTCTAACCAAACTATTTTATTTCCTATTTTATTTTGATAGATTTCAACTAATTTATTTAATAAAAAATGCTTTCATGATTGTTTAGATTTCTTCGTCTAATGACGAATAGGCCAGTTTTACTCTTTAACTTATTGTCTGTTCATCTTTATCTTTCAAGAACTTTTCAATCTAATGATTGTGTTATTGTACTATTATAAAATGTTCTACAACGTCGTATACTTTAATGACATTAAACAATTAACGATAGTCACACCGCATTTAACAATCAGGTGAATTAGCTAAATACACTCAGCTATATACACTTTCAATCGAGTTTTTAATTAAAATGTCACTAAAAAAATTATCTACAGTTTAAAAACGTAATTTTATTCTGAGTATCTCATCTAAGATATACTTTTTGATACAAAATTCATGTAACGTCTGTAAATACAGGCCTAAGTTGCCGATCGCATCGGAATGCTCGCGCACTAAATCATTCCGTTGATGCACTCGATTCTCCTGGGATTACAAACGATCCACTTACAAGCCGGTCGGGATTACGATAGCGGCGATCGATTAATCAGGGTATACTTTACACGATCGACCGAGAAGCGTCTGACCGTCGTGAAATAAGCGATCACAAAAGCGTCTATTGCGAAAACCCGCTGATGATGCGCTCGCGCTTGTTAAATTTGAATCTAATAATTTTGACGCGAATCCTCACCGCCGGACTTTGCGAAATGCATTCCACGTCGTCTTCTTTAAACTATCTTCTCCCTTTTTTTCTCCTCCTCCCTCTCTCTTTTCTTCCTACGTACCTCTTTTCTCAAAGAATTTGTGATTTCTCAAATTATGTAAATCGCAAAATTTCAGATGGATGGATTATCTGTAGAAATGTATATCATAAAAATGCAAGTAAAATATGAATATCACAAATCTTTTCAATGGGCCGGTCTCGACATATAGACGCTGGTGCCCACATCTAACGCGAATTATGACCGTCTCTTGACATAACTATAATCATCATTATATTTACAGTACAGACAAAGTTATTGCAAATTTTTGTTAACATAAATCTTATATTAAATATCTTTACACACACACACACACACACACACACACACACACACACACACACACACACACACACACACACACACACACACACACACACACATACACATACACACACATACACATAATCATATTACATATGAGACACAAAAAGATCATAATCATATATTTAATTAATATATTACAAACATATTTATACAGATTTTGTTGTATTCCCTAAAGAAACATTTTAAAGCCTCCTCTATGCCGGAAAGTCAGTTGTATATAAATTATCTTATTAAAAATCTTGATTAAGATACTTCACTTTTTAAAGTAATTTTTAATGATAAAAACGTCAAATAAATAATATTGATTTTAAACTGAATTTTGATAAGAGAAACTTTTACTATTCCGATAACTTTAATTAAATAAAAGTTTCCTTTTGATGCAAAAACCAAATACATTTTTAGATACAAATAAAAGTAGATTAAATATATATATGATAAACTTCAATTATGATTTATTTTTTATATATTTTTTTTACTTAAATGAAAATATATTATACATATTGAAATCATATATATGTGTTTCTGCAAAATTGTGCAATATAATACTTAAACAGAGTTTATGCACTATTACATTTATTCCTTCATTTCTTATTATTTCAGAAGAAACGGAAATAATTTAACTAATGTTCGAACAAATCTAACTTTCAGTTTTAAAAATTTAAATAATAAATTTTGTTAATTTTATTATATGTATATATAATATTAATAATAGTTATCTTTTTTATTACTTGTTTTCTCCAATGACAAAATTATTTTTATGGGAGATGTACATATAAATTACTAGTTTATAGCATTAAATTATTTATTATTATTATTAATGTGGCATCAAATTATGTAATTTAGTATAAGTTATAGCAGCCTATATCGTTTTTCGACATTTTGAAAATGTTGCTACAATATTATAGATATCATCTTGCTGTCTTACATTTCTACAATGTCTCTATAACATTGCATTACAATTTGCAATGTTGTAACATTGAATGATCTGTGTTGCGTGAAATGTGTCTCTCGGGTTACTTCGAGTAAAAGTGGCGTCGTCTGTGGACGATAATTATCGTCGGAGCAGACGAAATAATGCGGCTGTGTGATGTCCCGCACACATTTGGAATCGCATTTCGTTGCCTGAGTTTCTCGCTCTTCGTCTCGTCTGCCAGCGTTATTCCGGACAAATAACATTTGCCATTGCGAACACGGGCGCCGAAGCCACGGAACAAATTGATCTCACTGCAGTCACGTACCGCCTCGTGTCGGAACAATATAAAAATGTAATTACTCCTGTCATCGGAAACGCGCGCGAGAAACCTTGTTGGTGAGAGAGACAGAGACAGAGAGAGAGAGAGAGAGAGAGAGAGAGAGAGAGAGAGAGAGAGGGGGGGGGGAGGGAGAGAGAGAGAGAGGGAGCGACGAGAAGGAGACGTCGAATGAATTGAGGAAGGGACGTGATGTTTAGTTTGGCAATGTGAATCGAGCGCGTGGAGAGTGAACGGGAGGCGAGAAAACTTGGTCGAGATAAATCTCGTTAGTCAGTGAACTGAGGTCGTTGTTATGTATGATACTTGACCCGATATTGATTTTAGAGATTACGAAGACTCTCGTTCTTCCTTCCTGGCACGATCGTGAACGGATAATCAACGCCAAAAAGCGCTAGAGCTGCGCGGCAATGGTCGGTTGCACGGTGATAATCGACGAACGCGGAGCCAAAATGCATCCTCGGGACATTGTCTTATTATTAGTGCAAAGAAATTGTAATTCCGAGTCCTTCAATACAGAAAAATAAGATTAGCGACATTCCATCAGTGGGAATAATTTTATTACTAATAACCAGACATTATCAGTTTTCTCGCCCCATCAACCAATACTGCTACTAACAGAGCAATAGCTATGATCGTAAAGAAATGTTTTTAATCGTGAGAATTTCGTCGAAATTAAATGCTAAGCAAGGGGAAACTAATTAATGAGTATCGCGATTGGAATTGACTAATTGTCTTCTCGAGTATTACATGATACTACGGGTCTTTATTCATGATGGCGCAAAGTTGCTCTGTCGGTGTAATAGAACCTCATCCTATTGTACGGGAAGTTGCCGAAGACTATTAACTAACTCGTGGCATTAATTCACGTGTATCGGACAACGGGGAGATATTAGTTAATTATTACGAAATTAACGGACGGAGGAGATATTATGTTCGGACGTTACACGATGTTGACATGAGAGCAAAAAGGGAGAAGGACGAGGAGGGGGATAAGACACACGCCGAAAACTATTGCAACGTCCATCGGGGCGAGCAGTTAAAATTTAATATGATATTCGGTAACCGCCCTCTTATTTCATCGCTCCGACGAAGATGAGATTCAAATGAGATTGATGCGTCGTGCGGGAGAAACGCAAAGACATCACTCGAAGAACATTATTTTTCTCCTCGAGTGACATTTACCGATCATTATTCTCATTGGATGAGTCGCGAGAAAAATTCCTTGCCAAATTCCTCAGCGTTGATGAGTCGTGGAAAGTTAAATAATCTCCACAGCGTCAAGATATGCGTCTTCTCTCATGTAACGTGAATTGGGACGAATCGCTTCGGAATACTAATGGCGATGAAGGTTTTCATTTTGCATGTATATTTAAACATTCCTAGGTACATTTCATGTATTTTATTTTGTCCATGAAATAATTTGTAACGAAAAATGAAATCTTTTCAATTGTTAATGAACTTTTGTTTAAAAATTACAAAATTGCTCCATAGTTATAAAAATAAAATGTTATAACATAATTGAAAAAGGTAAAAACATTTTTTCAACGTGATATGTATATATTGCAAATATTGATAAACATAATTTTACTTATAAACAATGAAATTATTCCTCCGTCGTTAGAATAGCACGAGTAACTTTTGTCAAACTTCCGAGAGTTCTACAAAGATATAAAGAAAAATGAAAAGGTGAAGTGTGGAACAGGGGAGAGACTTTTGACACGGTCGTCATGAGGGGTTTAAGAAGACGGGGTAATGTACACGTGGCGAGAATAAATTCCGATTGGGACCTTCCGTCGCCCACTTGTCAACGAAGCTTTCGACGCGAGTTTACGATAAGAGCGAAATGAGGATTCCTACGGAAAACTTTGCCCGGGCTGCTGCCCGTCGTCGATTGGATTCATCCACCTTCGATCGGTCGCAATTCTGCGCTCCTTCTTCCTTCCCCTTCTCTCTCTTTCTTGCTCTTTTTCTCGGCCGTTCAGTTTTCATTGGATCCTGGTGAATTTTTAGAGAAATGCCGAGATTACGTATTTTATCTCCGCGCACGTCGCTGCGACAGACTATCGAGATGACCGGCTTGGGGATCTAACGAGATCAGTAGCCGCGGCATGCGTGGTGAGAATAAATTACGACAGAGCCATTTCAATCATTGTGTGTCATCGAACGTGCTGCCAAATATGCTTACAATTTTAGTCAGCACAACCCGTACGTGACAATGTTTCAAACAAAAAAATCATTTCCGTATATCATGCGTGATATTTGCAGAAAAGCATAGGCATTCGTGTGTAAGATTATTAACATATTTATTAAATTAATTTTCAATCAAGTCCTCGTTATTAAAATAAACAAATGATTATGTAATATTAAGTTATTGATATTATTAATAGTATATAATAATAAAATAAAATTTAAAATAATATTTTATTCGAAATTTTATTCTACGTATAATAAAAAAATTATTAAAATTATTGTTAAAAATTAACATAAATTAACATATTAAAATAATCTTTATCTTCTCAAACTATCTTGGGTGTGTTAATTAATGCCAAACAGTTAATATTTGCGATATTAAAATTTTATATTGGGACCTGTGAATATTATTAAAAAACTGTAATTTTATTTTTTACAGAGTCATATTTTCTAAATCAAATTTTTCCCAATGCTAATTTTAACAAAGATTTTTACTCAAGTTTCTTCTCTTATACGATAATAGAATTTTTAATACAGTTATTTGTGCACTAAGTAAGCAAATAGTTTTTCCATCTTTCGGTAACATCAGGGTTGAATAAAATACAGTTGAAACTTTCTCGTTTAGTGACCCAGATGTTTCGTTCTAAACACAACTTTTAAGCAAATGCTCGAGCCCGCATCGCAACGAAATTCCAACGAAATTCTCAAAATCAGCGATATTTTCGAGAGGAATTTTTGTCCCCGTTCACGTATACTGCGATCATCAACACACGATCGTCCCGCAGCGATCTAACGAAATCAGCAGCGTTGGAACACGCGGTGGGAATAAATTTCGACTGGAGACGTTCCGTCATCCACTGTCATCGGGATCCTAAACGCGTTTACGATAGAACTGACTGAGGAGGGTTATCCTCCTTTCTCGTAGAACGACGTAACTCTCCTTCGCTCGCGCTCGGTCGCTTGTGTTCGATCGATCGTAATTTCCGTTAGTGACTCACAAAAGAAGAGAGGGAGTCGTCGGACATATATCGCCCCCGTATATACACGCACGCACGTACACCTACACGTGCGCGCGCGCGCGCGCGCGCGTGCTGCACGTTACGTATGCGAGGAGGACCAGGAAGAAGACGGAGGGTGATAACACACAGGGGCTGACTAATCGCCGAGCTAAACTACCCCGAGCCGGTCTCTTCGGAGAATCGCTTTCGGGGGAGGGAGTCTCGCGCGTCGTGGGTTTTATCCACCGTTCATATCGCTGCATCGAATGAGTGAACGTCACATAGCAAGATGGTTGGTCAGATACCATCGTGTCATCATTCCTCGACCGAGCGTAATAGCGTAAGTAACGTAAGTCCTTCTCCTCTTCCTTCACAGCATCCTCGAGATCGCGATGTCCCCGCATTATTACGACCAGATATTATTGCTAATCGACCCAAGACGTCGTTAAAAATTTGCCATCCAGCTTGAAGAGATGTGAAAAGTCGAGCCCCTCAAGACTAGTTATTCTGGCAAAACGACGCGCCATAGACGTTTGCTTACACATTATATCCGCTAAAATCAGGCGAGCTTGCTGCGCATATCAGCGTATTATTTGATATGTCGCTCGTAAAACGGAACACGTTTCCTTGTAATATCGTTGCGTCGTCGTCGTCGTCGTCGTCGAGCAAGCTGCCGCCTATAATCGTGCATCATACGTCGGCCACGTATCGAGAGACAACGGCAATCTGTCCGTAAAATGATTCTACCCGAACGGAGTGGATGCCAGGAAATCGATCCAGAATGATATTATACACGTGCACACGCGCGCTTGGCGCGTATCCAGATGCGTTTACCGATGGGATATTTTTTTGCATGGTAGAATACCGCTGAATGTACAATAAACATGAAAAAGCTATTGCGTGATGCGCCCACTCACATATATTACTCCCCTACGAAAGTTTATGATCCCCCTTTTGTCAGCCCGATACGTCGAGACTCGACACGATCGATATTTATTTAATTTTATATTAGGATAATTAGCAAAGCATATATGTAACAATATTTAATTATTTATTATTTGGATGTAGAAAGATTATAACTTAAACATAACGAATACAAAACTGACCAAAGTAAGAAGCTATCCGATTTTAGATTTTATCTCTAGTAAAGATAAAATTTCCTATACATGGGGTGTGTGTGTGTGTGTGTGTGTGTGTGTGTGTGTGTGTGTGTGTGTGTAAAATTTCTTATTTCGTCGATACGGACGTTGAGGAATTGTAAAAATATTCGTTTTATTATTTCAAGTTTATAGTGTTATTTTGTCACGACGCCTTCATATGATGTACATCTCATGCTTCTCAAATTTATACGAAATAAGGTCCTCCGAGAGCTTCAAATTCGTTCCCGCAATCTACATCTTATGCACGTATATTGCGTATTACGTAACCAAGGTTGGTCCCCGTCGCGTTCACCAGCATGACTCGTCGCATTGTGCGCTAAGTTCGCGTCGCGCTTCTTGCATTCAGCGAATCGCCACGGCGAAACCGTCCCGCTCGCTCTCTTCCGGGCCGCGCCCTCGTATCGTTCTAACGTCGCCGTCGTCGTAAATCGCTAACACGTACTGCGCGATCCTCGGGAGGGATCGACCAGCAAGTCCCACGGGTAATGATCCGCACGCCGAGGAAATAAATGTAAAGATTGTCTAGGAAATTCCGGACACGCGTGACCCGCGACTCGTCTCCGCTCTCGTTGCGCTTCATCCCTCCCCCTCTCATTGCACATTCGGGGGTTAGACATTTCAAGCTTCATTCTTTTCCTCCCCCCGTCTCGTAGCTCGCTCCGCTTTTCAGCGACTATTCAGCGACCATGACCAGTCTCAACGTCTCGCTCGTCATTCTTACGATCCGGTTCGAGGAGTTATCCCCTCAACAGAAAGAGAGAGAGAGAGAGAGAGAGAGAGAGAGAGAGAGAGAGAGAGAGAGAGATGATTCTGGCTCTGCATGGTGCAACCTGGTTGGCGCACCTTTGACCCTAGCATCCTGCATGCAGGTTGCGCGAATGGATCTGCAGTTTAATAGAAATCGAAGGAGGTCTCTTTGCTCTCCGCGCAGATCTCCTGCTAAAGCCGGTCTAGTTTTGGCGTTGTTCCAAAGCGCCCGAGATACATCTTATCTTTTTCGATGAAAAGACGTTGACGCGAGATTCAAGCGTCGTTTGGACGTTTGGCTTAAGTCTCTGAAAATGTGCTTACCGAATACATGCGTAAAGTGGATGATATTCGGTGTCACCGCGTCGGATTTGAGCGACCTAAAACGACCGCTAATCACGCGGATAAATCCGCGTGAGTTTAAG
The DNA here is from genome assembly GCF_055798465.1 of Pogonomyrmex barbatus. Taxonomy (NCBI): domain Eukaryota; kingdom Metazoa; phylum Arthropoda; class Insecta; order Hymenoptera; family Formicidae; genus Pogonomyrmex; species Pogonomyrmex barbatus. The sequence goes on along the minus strand of NW_028297118.1, from coordinate 1,385,467 downwards.
CGTTAATAGCGTCGTATCGAGTGACTCTTTCCGGTTGGTCACTCATCCGCGAGAGCTGTAAACCATGGAGCAAAACTGCCTCCGGCGAGGGGGGGAGGATACGATTCCCATCACGGGACTTTGCAAATCGCGAGCGTTAAATACATTTAGCGTCAAGTACGTGCTAGAGCGACTTTAACGATGCGCCACGGGGACGATAAACGATAAATTAGCGGGAGAATTTTACTCGTGTCGGCGCGACGGTGGGAGTGGCCCGGCGACTTCGATCGAATTATTCAAATTCGGGCTGTAAATTGCATCGTACTCTGGCGCTGGTAAGATATCTCGCGAAATTGAGCCGTGTACAGCGCCGTCCAACAATACTGAGCGAAGAGGGATATACTATATATGCATATCTCGAAGATTACTACTCTTGCTAGTATCTTCTCAGCTATTTATTTACGGCGCGAGTCGAATTTTGCACAACGCAATAATTTTAGCCTTTTAATATATGTCATCCATCTCGAGAAGTGGTATCATAAAAAAGTTTTATATCGTCTTATGAATAATTGAACGATATATCTTGTAAATTTTATTATATATATATATATATATATATATATATATATATATATATATATATATAGTTACATTGTTGTGAGAGAAATAATAAAATAATAAAAATATTGTGTAATATAAATTGGAAAATAGATATAGATAGATTTCAAATATAGAGCAATTATAAAATTCTTGCTAGCAATTACTACGTAAAACGAAGTAAAATCATATCCGTTACAAATATATTGAAATAACTTTTTTATCTTATACATAATAATTTTAATATAGATTCGCGATGGATAATCGATAATTGAGAAATTGTTAAACACTCTCGAGATTGTTAAATGCTCCGTGTACAAAGTGTTGGAGTCGATCTCGACTGTTACTCTTGAGCAATACTGTATCAAATAGTTCGTACAGGCTGTACGGGCAAATCTTCATGGAGATACGAGATATTTCGCAGTTTCGCCGGCGTAATTGCTTTTATCCGATTTATATGAGAGACGTTTAAAAGCGTCGGAATTAATTCGGACGGTTGTTTACCGCTCTTCGCGGTGCGTACTCGAGCCTTCTCGAGCATCGTCAAAGTCTCTCTCCGAACTCGGTCAAATTCTACTCACGTGTCTTGTACACGTAGATCAGAACCGTTACCGGTTTGTTCTATCTGGAAATTTGACTACGCGAGTAGTTGCTTTACCCCTCACATTATACCCTATGTATGAAAAGAGATCGACCTTCTATATAATAAAGGGAAATAAATATATGGGGAAGCTGCGCGCGATCCGCGACGTACAATCTCTCATGAATTTCAAAGAGAAAAGAAGGACCAATAAGAAAAGAGAAAAAAATCTATATTTTTCTTGGAACACATTTGGCAACAAAATTATACAGCTGCCTTGAATCAATTGCAAAAATAATGGAATTTATGTGAAATATAATCTTTGTGATGATGGATTTTAGAATCATGGACTTTAGATTTTAAAATAAAAAAATTTTTAATCAGATTTTTAATTTAAAGATTTTTAATTCTTGAAATTTTCTCTTTAACTTTAACTTTAAACCTTGTGTGTAGGTATGCGTATGATTTCAAATCAATTATATAAAATTAACAAAAAAGAGTAAGTTTCTATCGCATAAAATTGAAAGCATGTTTTGCACATTTTATACTTTATATATCTTTATGTCTTACAAATCATATTCAAGCAAAATATCATTAGCCTAGCAAAATCTTTAGAGTACTTTAGATTTTTCTGAAAATTTTTCTGTAATAATTTTATAACATAAATATTTGTATTTTATTATTTCCATTCTAATTTGAAATAGCTTTTCATTTTTATTGAAAAGTAGTTTATTGTAGAAAAAATTTAATGTAATATTTTTTCTATTGTTATTATTGTTTCTTGTATTAAAGTTTTTGTAAAATTGCTAAGCAAATTTTATTTAATATTAAATAAATCGATTTTTATTATAAATACAAATATAAAATTTTGGCATTCTAAGATACAAACACACACATATAAATATCTAATTTGTTAATTTACTAATAACAATTATGATAAGATAAAATAATAAACTTTAATTTTATCTTTAATTGTTTGTAAAAAGTATCATGAAAACATGACGATATGATTTTATAAAATGAGAATTTAGTTACAGATTCATTATTCATGCGCCAATAGTCACCGGAGTGATTTAATATACACCAATATAAATACGCAAGTAAATAGGATGGCTGCAGGATACTTGTCGCAAACGCAGGCGCAACCCGTTTATTAGAGCTATTAGAGCCGTTAGAAGCTTTGCCAGACTGGACGCCAGAAAGATTACGCAATTAGGAAATGGCCAGCATCCAAGAGCGTATCTCTACCTTCTCGAATGCATTATCCCGTCACGCGAATATCATCGTCTTTCTCCCTTTGGAGTTCAAAGAATCCGGAAACACGTTTAAAAATAGTATAAAGTATACATAAGGCACATAGTGGCAAAACTCGTTAAGTTCAAAAACAAACAGAAATGTAGTGCAACGATGGTTCTGCACTCTGACATTAAAGCTTTCTACTGCAGCATGTGGGAGTTTTTTTTTACACTAGAAAGTTTTGTATTATAGCCGAAAGTCCTGTGTAGCTATGAACTTCATTAAATTAACTCTATGACATTTTGTAACTTCATCTTTGTTGACTATAAAACATGGAGAGAAATTTTATTTCTCTTGCGTAATTATTTATATATATATATATATATATATATATATATATATATATATATATACATATATATAAATGTTAAATATATAAGACTTCTTCAAAAAAACTTGTACTTTTATTTACAAAAATTTCGCATTAAATCTAGAATTTTTTATTTTATCTAAAATAGTATCATATTTTGTTTATAAATTTTATCAAATGCTTTTACTAAACACGATGACTAAATACATCTTATGTGAGACTAATGATTTATGTAATCTTCAAAGAAAAAGTATTTTTATTATAATTCTGAAAACTAAAACTGCGACGATATGATATATGTCACTCAAAATTTACATTTAAATATTAAATTAAAGAAAGGCAAAACATCGTCAAAGAAAGTATATCTATTATTATATTCAAAGTATCACTGTCGAGTAAAATTTAATTAAATTCAAAAAACACGTTTACGAAAGAAAAGTCTCATAATCGAGACATAAAAATCAAGATGCGTCTGAACATTTTTTACGATCGCGATTTTATCGTCGACTCCTGCGTAGATTTCCCTTCTTTACTGCGAAAAGCCCGAAATAGGAACCTCAATATTCCAGTATCCAGTGTCCGAAATATTTCGATGATGTAACGAAGAACGCATGAGCCATCGTATTACGTTATTCGTCTTCGTTGTGCTTGTGATCTTCCTCTTTCACATAAACGAACGAATAAAGATCCATCCGCATTTGCACGTGGCTCCAGCATCCCACATCTCTCGAAGGTTATTCACACTGAGCCAGCGACAATTATCCCAATATGAATTCAATCTCTTTTGATATGATCAAAGCGAAATTAAATACATACTAGAGAACGTAAATTACAAAAGCGAAAAAGTAATAAAAATATATATATATATCTTTATAAATATTATCTTTATTTTTAAACGACAAAACAATATTAGGACAAAAAAATTTTTTAAATATAAAAAGTAACAAAGTATATATACAAGTGTATATATTTATAATAGATATATACATATACGATTGAGTATTTAAAGATAATTTTGTCTTTGCACAAATTTTAACGACAGAATTTAGTAACTTTTAACAAATTAAATGAGTTTTGCTAATTAAAATTTTAAAGCTTACAAATGACAAAAGTGACAAGACTATCTGTTAAGCAATTTTAGGCAAACTTTTAACTTTGTCAAATTTTAAAAAGTCTCTAAAACATTATGAAGAATATATATTTAATTAATAGTTGTAACGACTACCAAGTTTTAAATTTTACTGATCTTATATTTTCAACATAAATTATAAATTGAAGTCATAAAGTTATGGTGTATGTTATTACTTCATGCTATGAAAACATGAAAATTGATTCCACGAAATACAGTTAATTTGCTAAGTGTATTTACAAATTTCGCTTTTGCAATTTGTATCCCGTGTCAAAATAATCTCATTATATTCACTCGTAATCTGCAAGTGCAAGAATGACAATGCGACGTAACAAAAAGTTGTTACAACCGGTTGTTAATTTTTAAAACGCGCACTACTATACATTTAATGTACTTTGGTAGCTATTTACTCTTAAATACGGTAGTAGCATCGAATACCGTAGGCGGTTGCGCAATATTACGCATTCCTCTGCAGACGGATATTTATTCGCTTGTTTCGACAACCTTATCTGGCCGGGAGCGATCATTTGTATTCACGATGTTGTATTTGCCGATCGGTACACGCGTTGCGTCTCGCATAATCGCAAGAAATACGCGTTGAAAACGAGCGCACGCCTACACTCGCGATCAAGATCCCACGAGATATTAACGACTGATATAACTTTTTTTAGACTTGACAAATTTTGGAGGTAACTGGTAACATGTGACAAACATGCAGATTTTTTGTACTTGCCCGGAGAAAATAATACTTTTAGCGTCAAAGCTCCTACTGTGATATACAATGTTGCTTTTATTCGTTAACTCGCTTGTCGGTATATTTTACATATGCACAGGTACAAGCTTTGGCACGAGACCAAAACACAAATACGCAAATACGATAGCATCAAATTGCAAAAATAAGCGCAACAAGAAGGAACAACAAATGCGCTATGATCGGACGGCTTCTGTATAAAAAGAACAAAGTGCTTTTGAGATACAGCTGAAAAATCGGTCATTATATAACTGTCATATTGAAATTACTCATTTCACTCATCTCATTTGACCTTGATGAAAAAAAGACTTTGTAATTTATTAGCGATTTATTTGCGATCTTGTTTTATCAAAACCTTTTTTATTATCGTTTTCGTAGTGGATAATAAAAATATAATAATAAAACTATCAAAAAAAAAATACAAAAGTTGAAGACACACACACACACACACACACACACACACACACACACACACACACACACACACACATACACACACACACACACACACACATTTCCGTTCTATAAATTTAAATTTGCTAAAATTATACTCGATTTTATTAGAAATGATAGTTTAACGGGGTTCAAATTTATATTAACAATAAGCAACATCTTTTGAAGCATTATTAAACTTTCACTTTCACTTCGTGATCTGACAGGATATAATAAATTCGGATTTTTTTTAATTTCTTCTAAATAAACATTATAATGTACTAAAGGAAATGCTTAAATTGTAATTTATCTTTTTTTTCTTTTCTTCACGATTTATGCAATCATAAATGTATGAAATACGATAAAGTGCGATGGATATTTTATTTCTACTAATATAAATATGATGACCATATTTTCTTCGAGAAACAACTGAAAATTTTAGAGCTTTTTTTTCTACTCAGTTTGACTATTAAGAATTTGCGCAAATTTTCTTGAATAGTATATCAAAATGAGATATTATGCAGTTTTCTAATTAATTGTGTTGAAACGATTAGTTGAAACTATTAATTTAAATTTGAAATAAGTTCGAAATAATGAAAAATGACGGATTTAATCTAAATAATTTTAATTAAAAAAATTAAAAAAATATAATTAACACAAGACAAATTATATCTATACATATTTATATTTTATATATTTTTACTAATATCTATAAATAATTAATGCTGTCTTTGTAAGTAAGTAAATTGTAAGTAAATTTATCGATTATTTCTGTGAAAGATTATTCATTAGTATTAGACATTAGACATTGAAATGCTAATTAGAAAAAAATTTCCCATAAAATAAAAAGAACAAATAAAGAACAAAAGATTAAAATAAAGGGCAAAATTAAATTTTGAAAAAATAAATAACTTTAATAAAGGACAGCTACCTGAAATAAAGGACTGTCTTTTAGAGGAAAGAACGTAGTGACTGGAATTAGGTATAGGTGATACAAATCACATGATCAATGCTTATCGATGTACATACAATTAGTGACTTGCTTTACATGTACATATCAGAAAGAAACACGCATCCTAAAAATTGTATTTTGATAAATTCTTGTTAAAAAAAAGTTATTATTGAAATAGTTAAAAAAATTTTAAGAATTTAAAATCCGAAACAATTTAAACGTACAAATTGTGCAAATAAGTGTGGGATTTATCTCGCATCTCTAAATTTGTAAGACACATTCTCGCATCTACAATAACCGCCTTCGACATGCTTATGCTTACGTGACTGGCAAAAACGATAGCTCGGAAGTCAAGCGTTCCCTCCTCGGTACACGCGCCGCGGCTCGCATAATCGCGAGGTTACTCGCGTTAAAAAGGATGTGCGTGTTAACTTAGCTCGTTGCATTAGCGGAGATGAACTCATTCCGTCTATTTCTCTCCATCTCTGTTTTCATTTCTCCCACTTGCTCCTTCTTTCCTCTTCCACTCTCTTTTCTTCTCCTGTCTCTTGATTTCCTCTCGCGGAATGTGCTATCTGCTTGTGCTACCCTATTCCTCTCTCTCTCTCTCTCTCTCTCTCTCTCTCTCTCTCTCTTTTTCTTTCTCTCACGCTACGATCCTTCTTCCTGGACCATGGACGACTACGCTCGCTCGTTTCTCGCCACCGCCCACCGAGTCGAGTTTCTCTCTTTATCTATGGTGGATTTAACGAACCTTGAAAATCACGTCTTGCGAGATGTTTACTAAAGTCTCCCGAATACTGGTATCGCGCCGTCGTCTGCCGCGCTTTGCAACCAAATTCCAAAAACGTGATAGATGTGATAACAAGTGTCGCCGTCATCATCGTCGCGAGTAACAGTCCTCTTCGCGGAGCTTCGAGAAGCACCGACAACATTCTGAAACATGGTTATTTGTATTTTACGCAGGCTTAAACGTTAATTCGCAAAAGAGATCCGCTGCGCGCTACGTCGAGACCGCACCGAGTCGATACGAAAGTTTCGAGACGACTTTAGCCCCTTAACGCTGGAGAACTTCCTTCCGCGAAACACGGACAACTAAATTACTAACGAATCAATTAAATCTAGCCCGTCAATTTATAAATGGTGTCAACTACCGCCAACGATTCAGTGAGTGTAAATATAATGATTAAATTGAACATAATTTAAAATTTAACATCAGAAAAATTGTGAGATTAATTTTTTAGCTGAAATATTCTTTTCTCTGCTTCTGAAAATACGATACAAGAAATTGTCAAATTAATATCTCAAATCTTTCGTTACTACAATTTAATTTTATTTTTAGATATTTTGCAAATCCCAGTTGCATAATTGAATGTTAAGAAAATAATATATCCACAAATTTTTATGATTGCCTTTAATTAGTATTTTAAATAATCTTTCTTATAATTTATTTCTCCTATATTAGAATCATTATATTTAATAATTATATATACAATAGAGTCAAAAAGCTTTTATTTCTGTTTATTATACTATTTGTATAAATGGGTATTATTGAACAATGACTTGCTAATATCAATATTTTTGAATATTTAATAGTGTAATAACATGATTTTTTTTAATCGTTTGACGTTGTGTTTTATTTCGAGATTCTTTTTACATATTTTATATAATTTGAAAGTATTTTATATAAATACTTTCAAAAAATGTATACGGTTAGATATTGGATAAAGAACTTTGTCTACTTTATATATGTACAAATTTGGACAAATCGTATACAATGATGAATCGTACATCAAATTGTACAGCATAAAGAGTAAATAAAAACTGCACAAGTGTCAACAGCTGAAATAGCTATAAATTAGTGTTATGATCTCATCGATGTGACGTATATTAATTTATACTTACAGACTACTTTTAATCAACTCATAATCTTTTGTGTAATTAAAAATACTTCTAGATCCTTTTTTAATTCTCCCTTCTTCTCACAAGATTTATTTTTGCGTCTAAGACACTTCACGATGATGGCGGTAATAAGCAAATGCTATGTATTTTTCGATGTAATTTTTTAAGTATATTTTGTTTGGTTAGATTTCTGGTTTATGATTACATCGTGTCATCATGGCAGAAAAAAATCAGAATCAGTAATGTTCATGACGATATCTTTGAATTCTGAAGTGGAAGATACAGAAAGTGGCAAATGTACCCGTATTGTAGATTGCTATGTCCACATCATGTCACTCACTTAATGTGCTAAATATCTTTCTAAAGATATACAAATATTTACTTTTACATGTAGTAATATATTTCTTTTATATTAGTAATATATTAATAATATATTTCTCAACTTTGATAATAAGACTCTGATGAATAAGACGGTATCTTTAAAAGATTATAATTGTTTTCTGTAGGAGTTTGAGGAACTAAAACTACTTAATTTTTAATATTTCTATTACCTATCTAATCTATTAAATTATCTTTCTATTATCTATCTGTCTATTAAAATAATATACAATTGATAAAAATTTGCGATTGCCTAAAATGAGCGAAATTCTTTATCTTTATTTAAACAAAATTTAATTTAATCACAGCAAATCAATCATTTTTTTATTGTTCTAACAAGAATATAATATTTTAATTTATTATATCCTTATTTACAGATATTTTTTAATTATACGTATATTTTTTCAAACAATCTATATACAATCAATCTATATACAATTTTGAAGTTGCATGTTTTTTAGAATATTCCAAAATTTTATAAATATTTCGAAGTGATTATTATCTTAGATGACATTGATAATTCAAGTCAAAGTTGAATTGTAAATGCGTTTATCACAATTATAAAATAAATATGTAAATCTTTTTGTATCTCATTGTTAGAGAGAGAGAGAGAAGAATCTACAAAAATTTTCCTACCAACCTTGTTTGCAGCGTGAGATTGTATCCTCATCAAGTTTCACGAGAGACAGAGAGAGAGAGAGAGAGAGAGAGAGAGAGAGAGAGAGAGAGAGAGAGAGAGAGAGAGAGAGAGAGAGGGGGGGGGAGATTTATACTCTCCAATCTTAAAAAAAATATTACATCCGCACAGATTCGATTTCGCGAGTGGCAGCGAATTAATTACTTAATCACGCGAACGTGCGCGGGCCACGACCGCGAATTAACCTGAATTACAAAGATAGATTCGAGAAAATTATACATCTCGTACTTTTCAATGCGAGAACGATACGCTGCTTTCCAATTGGGGCGGTTTAAAGATCCGCGGGATGAAATATTAAATCTGGAATACGGGAGCGGCCGATGTAGCTTGAACGCGCGCGCGCGCGCTCACGTAATATCGTCCGATTAATAATGGCCGGCGAACGGCCTCGGCTCCGGAAATACGGGAAAGCAAGCACGAGTGGCTTCATACGTCCGTCGTCGGCACGAAAATGCATTTAATCTACTTGCAAATTAATGTTACACGCCTGTTGTACGGTCTATTTTGGATCTGAGCCATAGTCTGAGTGACGTATTACTATATATCCCCCCCTCCCCCTAGTCGGATTTTTGCACGCGATTTTTCTTCTCCGTCTTTCTGCAAATTCACAAGCTCGTGATGTTGACCTAGTTAATACAATAGTTTTATATGTCGGTCTTGTAATTAAACTTTATTACTTGTTTCCTTTTGGATATATAAAATAGATCTGAAAGCTAAACGGAAAGGAAAAAGCTGACCTACATTTGACTTACTTTTCCTTTAATAAAAAAATGATATAATTGGTACCAGCACGAATATCAATAGTTAGATATAATTTTATTGTATAATTCTTAATATTTTATTATTGAATCGAAATTCCACTATTAATTATCCACTGCACTTAACGTTAGTTATAAGAATTTCCTAAAGTGAATCCATATTCTACAACATGTGCGTATTTCGAATTTGAAAATTTTTGATCATAATTATAACAGCATATTGCTTTAAGCTCAACTTTAAACTTGATTTTTCGTTAGAGTTACCGTTGTCGAGATTCTTTTTATATTCTACGAGTAATATTTGTACCTATTCGATTTTTTCTTTATGCCACGTATAATTCTTACATATAATGCATCTTGTCGATAAAATAATGGAACAAAAAGAAAAGAAAAATCCTTGCAATTAAACTTTCGTATTAGTTCAATTAATATATTGAGAAAAAAATTTTCTAATATTAAATATATATATTTATTAATATATTAAATAATAAATAAATTAAAAAATTTTAATTAAATAACATTTTTTCAAATAATAATTAATTTTTTAATATGAAGAAAATAACCCCTTTTTAAATTTACTAAATGTTAAAATTTGACATTTAATAAATTTATTTTTAAATTTAAAAACTAAATGACTTAATTAAAAAAATAGATATTTTATTTTATTAAAGATGCAGTTACATAAAATAACTAAATAAAAGTTTTATAGAAGAAATAAGTTATTCCATACAGAATAACGGCTTATTTGAAAAAAATGTTACATTATTTTTTTAAATAAGTAAATAAATTACTTGCATATGAAATAAATATTTTTAATATTTCAAATTTTAGTAAAATTTTTTATTTAAAAGTGCGTTTTTTCATTAATCCGATAATAGGTAATCCAATAGTGTATTATGTGAAAGCTAACTCGCAATTAAAAAACTTGATTAAATATATTTATAGCATTTTTGATATGACATATCGATCACAATTTGAAGTTTCTGAAATCTTTCATATGTATGTTATTCTTTTCAAAGAATGACTAATGAAAATGAGGAATATTGATGAGAAATATTGATTGCCTCATATGACCAATTTAGTGAATGACATTGCAAATCGTTATAATATGTTGTGCTATTGTAACCATTCAAAGTGTTTGCCATAATTAAGAAAATAATTTTTAAAATTTTAGTAAGAATTTTTTTCAGTTGAAAATAGCATTTTTTATTTAAAAATTTATTTGTTATTATCATTTTTTTTGTTATTATCATGAAAGCAATTATTTTAATTTCTTTCAAAGAAATATTTACTTATTTAAAAAAATATTGCATATTTATACTTGAAAAAATGGATTTTTTTTATTTATTAATTTATTAATAATTTTTAATTTTAATTTTAATTTTAATTTAAAATGTTACAAAATCGAAACAGATTTTTTTTTGCTAAATAAAATTAATTTAATTTTAAAAATAATGTTTTCTAATTAAATTAATGCTTCTTTATTTACATATAAAATAAGTTTTATAATATGAGTTTTAAAATAGTTTTTAAATAAGAAAATAATTTTCATGCAAATGTGCAAAACTGTCATTTTCTTAAGTTAAACTGAATTTTTTGAAATTAGAATTTTTCTCTCGGTATAGCTTCATTTCGTATTTGCGTGTCGTGCACGAAAATTATTAAGAAAATTTCTCCCGAGGAAGTAGCGTAATCAGGCATCGGGCGAGAGCATGCTGATCATGCACGGGGCCACTTTGCTCTACAAATATATTTTGATTATATCTGAGAGAAGAGAGAAAGGGAGAGAAAGAGGAGGAGGAAGTGAGGATAATTTTCGGTGTTACAGCATAAAAATGGTTGGACAAGTAGGGGAGGTCTAAAGGGTGAGGGAAGGGATTTCCCGCGGTAATTTCGACCGACTAAGTGGCGCGTTAGCTGATCTTTTCTCTCTCCTTGCCGTCTCTTTTCGGCTACCATTCGGGATTTAACGTAATGGTTGGACCGTGTACGACGACCACGACGAGGTCAGACCTCAATCCCGGTCACGAATGAGTCACGATCCGAGTCGCGCAGTCACGAAGTCGCCGCTCGATTTCTACGAGTCTCCTTCTCTCTTTCTCTCCCTCGCGAAACCCATTATGTTGCCTTCCACGCCTCCTTAATAACGCTTTGATTTTCTTCCCATATCCCGTCATACGATCTTTCTCCCTTCGCTTTCGTATTACATTCTTGTGCATCCTTTACCTGCATTACAATGATTTGTCATAAAAGTACAAGTTTCAATTTTGACAAGTTGGACTTTTTCCGACATTTTTTTCACATATTTATTTATCTATTTTTATTTATATCTATTTTATATATTTATGTAATCTATCATATTTTATTAGATATGTTGTTATATTCACAAGTGGCATATATTTATTTTAGATATAGAGTTTTTATATACAACATCAGTGGCATATAAATAATATTCTGAAAAACTTTATAACTTACAATTAATTATAATTCAATATAATCATATACAAAAGTAATCAATATCAACATGAGATGCATGCATGCGTGTATGTAGCAGTGGAAAAAAATTAATACTATCATTGGAATTTTTTTTCGAGTATAACGGAAATGATTTCCATTAAATGCACAGCTAATTTCTCTGATGTTACTCTTCGTTGTTGTAAAATCGACGTTTCATATGTAAATCCAATATCATCACACACACACACACACACACACACACACACACACACACACACACACACACACACACACACACACACACACACACACACACACACACACACACACACACACACACACACACACACACACACACACACACACACACACACACACACACACACACACATATATATATAAATGAAAAATTGAAAGCTACTGGAGAAAAGCAAAATGCTCCATAAAATACGAGTTTACAGAACATCGTCCATGTTTTATTGTTAATCTCTTAAGTGAATATATCCTGCGTTCTAATTGTCTGTTATGAAACGAGTATTTCTCGACCGTGTTCATCGTACATCATTCCGGTATCGGTTGGATACACTCACGATAAATATTGTATGCAAAAATCATTGGCTTGCAGCCAAAAAGACACTTAAGTTTAGCTCTACGTATACATATAACACTGCCACAATTGATGTGATAGCGAACTACATTGTTTGCGCTATCACACTGCAGATATTTCTGTAAACAGATACTTAAATTTCTAAGATTTAATTGCAGCATGTAGCATTGTTATTTTCATTTTGTTACATATCTCAACTTTACAGACGTATTAAATATATAAGTTATTATAAGCTATTATAAGCTATTATAAGTTTTAAAAATTATGTTTAGCTAATCACTAAAATAACATTTGGTGATAGCGAGATCCTTTATTTATCCTTTAATCCGTAGAGAAACTAAAAGAGAATATAAGAACACATATAATCGGAAAGAATAAATATTCAAGAATGAGAAAAAAGTAATTAATAATTATAAAAAATAATATAATTTACATAATTAAACCTCTTTCTTTATTAAATAGATGATTTCTAGAAAAGTATTTTAATATTATATATTATATTAATTGACATATGAAAAACATGATCATGAAAAGAAATAATTAGGAAAAAATGTTTTTTATTAGATCCATTTCGCTAGATTTTATTACATTAGCTTTAATGGAACTAACTTGTTAGATCAATGTCATTCTCATCGTTTCTCTGCATTTATCTGCATTTATCAACATCTGTGGACAACAACTTGTATTGAATGTAAGGTGTGATTCTATATGAAATTATACATAACTTCTAAATAACAAAAGGAAAGTATCTTGAATCTCGGACGCACCGCTAACAAACGAGTACGGTACGATTAAGTTAATTGCCTCTTTAATTAGACAGCACGCAAACTTATGTCGGAAGAGCCGCATCTCCCCGTCTCGAACAAATATTTAATTACAGTGTCGCACGTGCGGGATTACTCGGATCTCCTTTGCATTCGCAAGATGCGGTTAATACTTGATATGCAGAATAGGATTTGCACTAAAGTTCTGCACATGTTCGATCTCTTTCTGCGTGAACGATAACAATCAAAATGTCCACCCAGATCGCTAGATCATTATTTTGCATGCTATCTAATTTACGATTTGACCAACATGTTTGAAAAAACATTGGTAGAGATTTTTAATTTGAGTTGTAATTGGCAAGCAATTCATTGATAGCAATTAGTAATATATATTAATTATTATTATTTGTAATTGCCTAATATTACTTGGTTTTCATTACAAAATAATATTGAATTAGATAAATTTTTCCATTTTACATTTTAATTTTTCAAACCTTAATGAAAATGATTACAATATATGTTGTTGAATAATAAACAATATGTAACTCCTCTTTACGTAAATAGACATTAAAGTTATTGATCAATATATTATATATATATATATCTCTCATTTTTCTTCTAATGTTTGTTTATACAAGACTAGCTTTAGACCAGCGATAATAAATCACTGAATATCTCCGATATCAATGCAAATATCTTTTATGCGAACCGACTTTGTAGATAATATCCGTTATTATATTGCGCAACAAGCGGAGGCATTTCAAATATTTCACTCATTCTCGCGTTTAATCGCGATATAGCGATCCATACAAGTGGCAAGTGCGACAATCAATCGAGAATTGCCCACATACGGAAGGGTGGAATTCGATGGAAATCGACGAAAGACGGCATCCTCGCGCGCAAATCGGATCTGTCAAGGAAATCACGCGTGCGGCGCGCCGTCGATGGCTAGAGGGTGGAAAGGTGGTAAAGCAGGAAATCTGACGAGAGGAAAGGAGTTTGCACGTTAATCCGGACGACTTAATGCGAGAACCAGAGGAGAATGCAGAGACCTGATACGCACGTCCAAAGGCAGTGGGACCCGCTTTCCCGTTGACCATTGGGGGTAATTATCGTGAAACCCCGGGGAAAGCTCTCTCACGCTCGTATCCCTTCCGGCTAGCTAGCCTGCGGAGACTCGCGAGCACGTCAAATCCCGGACCCTCCCCTTCAAAGGACCTACGGCATCGAGTCGTGCATACGCTGTATCGCGACGGCAATAACCGGTAATTTTTCTGCAGCGAGATTCTTGCAGCACCAGCCAACCGCTGCTCGTTGTTGCTCCTCTCCCTCGCCTCATCCTCTCCCTTTCGACCCCTCGCTGGGGTGCCCGTTGTTTCCGAGCAGCGCGGAACAAGTAGAACACCTCTTCCGGAGGCAAACTACGCTAAATAAAGTCGATTATTGTAAAAAAGAGAGTTACATCTTGACGCAATTGATTTTTGTGCAAGAATCGATGGCTCGAGAAATTCACGACTGGCGCGTAGATGAAACATTTTTTCATCAATAAACGAATCATGTGAAGGAGATATTTCGAAGAATTTAACAAATTACTTCTTCTCTAATATGTTTCTCTCAATTAATTTTTTCTTTTTTTTAACGTACAATCACATTCATATGTATTGTAAAATTCTAATCATCCTGATGATTAGGTAAAAATGCATTATGTATATATATATATATACATATATATATTAATGTAGTACAAGTACACGGACCAATGTAATGTTTACTCTTATAGTTGTAATATATAAAATTTTATGCTTCCACACAAAATGTGGATACTAGCGCATTCTTGGGGTGTCTTTGCAAACTACCTTGCATATTCCTCATATGATACATTATTTAAATTTATGTTTTACGGAATGCCTTTTCTTCTTTCTTAACTTGCTATTCGCAATGAGAAATTAATTTCGACGTACTTCTTATTTCATTGTTTATTTTTTATCTTCTTTGCTTGATCTTCTTGTTTTTTTTCCTATTCAACAGAATAGAATAATTAATAATAATAATAAATAATAATAAACAGATCACATGTATTTAGAATCTCAAAGAATTACAATTACAAAAAGTATAATGAATTAATTAATAAATATTTTTGAATATCAAAAAAGAAGAAATATAAAAATTTGTTATTCGCACAAGCTCTCTTTGAATAACAATTTTCACAATTGATGTGAAAGAAATCAGAATTTGTATTTAAAATTCTTTCAACAGAGTCTCTCTTATATATCATATTTCGATTCGCTTCGTGATCTTGTTCAGATTACTGTAATATCCAAATTTATGAAAATGAATTATTAATGATTCATCAGATATACTTTGCATTTGAAAATAAAGATCGTGACATTATGTTCATCTAAATTCATCTCGATGCGACTAATTTAGTGCGACAGGACCAGGCCAAGTATAAAATCCGAATTACAACTCGATCTCGTCGAGCAAATTCATATCCCAAAGTTTCCGTTTCCACCCCGCAAATTAACATTTGAGTTTTGTCACACAGGCGGTTCCGATATTCACTGCCAGTACTGAAAATCTATAATATACGTGACCTGAACCATATATTTTCAGTACTGGCAGTGAATATTGGAATGCAATCACAGATTGAATTATTCAGGTTTCGCTGCTTGACACAAGAATGTTGGTTTTTAAATGGTGGCTAGGTATGATCGTTGTTTGCGGTATTTACTTCTACTTAAACGAGACGTTGATGGAAATTAATTAGACCGTGAAATGTCGGTGATGTTTAAAATTCATGTCATTATTGACCTTAGAGAGGAATAATATTTATAGTGATTAATGTTGCCACAAACTTCCATTATCGTATAAGAAGATATAGCAATAGGTACATGCTCGGGCATAATAAAAAGTCTAATCATATGGATAAATTGGTGTTAATTCTTACGGCTTCTATTACAATCTCTTCCATATATCATTGCTGTAAAATGTTATAATTAACAAGCTTTATAGACATATCAACATATATAATAAATATTCCAGCTATCTGGTATGCAAAATTGGAACTCTATTATTGAAGAAATATCAGTCATCAGTTCTACATCTTACTTAAATAATTCAATTATTCTAGAGATTTGCTCTTTTCATAATACAGAAATTGGCTTCATAAATAATAAATAACAATCATATTGAGCATTTATATAAAAATTCATATAAAATCACAAAATCCAAAAATAATTTTGAATAGAATATTTATTAAAACTATCATGTAAAAAATGTCTCGTTATACCAAGTTTTTACATTATTAATTTTCATTCATACATAGGCCGCTCATAAAACAATATATTATTGTATAATTGTATAAATTATGCAAAACACATTACAAATATTTTGTTTTTCATAATAATCTGCCATTGAAAGTGTTATATTCGCTTTAATTTATGCTTAGTAATGGCAAAATTAACAGTATTAACAATACTTTGTAACTTTTATAAAAAAAAAAATACATTTCAAGATCATATTCTCTTTTTTTAATACAATACAGATCATGTTAATTATCGCAACAACTATTTTTTAGTTCCTTACATACGAGATTATTCGAATTGATTCGAATATTTGTATCAAGATTGGATGCATTCAACGTAACAAAGCTATTAATGAACAATGTCAATGATTATTAGTCTTTATTATTACATCCCTAAATTTAGTCCATTTACGTTGACGAATTACTTCAATCATTGTGCAACCATTGTATTCGCTGAACGCAGCCATTAACACTAGAAGCACCAAACGGTCATTTTTGACCATTTTTTTCTGGTATGTAAAATAAAATTTCAAAATTTTCTGATTTTAATGTTCCATTGGGATAAAGAGAGTAATTGATGAGAAGTTAGAAAATTTGAAAATTGTATTTTAATATGTAAAAAAGATGTTAATTTGATAATAGAAATTGAAAATATAAATGATTAGAAATAGCCGCTCAGTATTTTTAGTGTTAAGAGAACAAACAACATCAAATTATTGTTTGAGATTAATCATTACGATCTCTTAATGGTGTCAATGTTTTATGAGGTGAAGAAATAGGGGTTGAATGTACCATTCCTACATTTTCCTTGCCTTTCCAATGAGATCGCTTCTCCTCTGCTTTTAACTTTTCTATGATTTTTTGTTGTTGTTCCACTAATCTGGTCTTGGTTCGTAATTCCTAAAAAAATTAGTTTCAATAAGAGATATAAAAGAAGATATATAAAAATATAAGTAATAATACTTATTATATCTATATAACAAAGTTGATTGTGAGCTCTATTGGATAAATAAAAACGCAATTTAAATTTGCTTATAGAGAAAAATATTTATTTTTAAAAAATCCATTCTATAAAACATAACTAGGAAAATAATATACAGTGGCTTCTCCTTTTTGTGAAGTTATTGAGACAAGAAATATTTTTATTATATGTTTTCCAATATGTTTTCTCAATCCTTACTTTTAGTCTAATGCGCGAAAATAAACTTATTCTCGTACTGTTATTCAATTTACTACTATTTTGATATAATTACATAATATAAGTAATATAAATAATAAAAGAGAAGAATATCACGGTATGAAGTTAGAATTCATAAAATGCGCGATTAAAATTACAAAACTTCACAAAACAGAGTCACAACTGTATTATTTACATAAAAATTAGAATGTACATGAACCAGAATTTTTTGCCACAACTGTATAACATGGAGTATTCGCATATTATTTAACAGATATATGAGTGCCCAAATTATGAAATTATGTACAGATTTTTTCGTATATATTTTTGACGATATCGTGGCGGCAATTCTATAAAAAACGTCTGCCAGTATGATATAAAAAAAAGCAAAACACAAATGAAAAGATAAAAAAAATTATAAAAAGCGGAACGATGCCACGCACCTGTTCCAGCTCGCAGTTCTTGTCTTTTAGCCGAACAACATGCTTAATCCTTTGCTTAGGATTTTGATGGCCAATTATATCAGCACATCTTTCAGCAAATTCTTCATAATCCTTCTTGAGATCATCACTTAATGTTATATATTTCTTAACCTCCCTGTATAAAATAAAATATTTTTCAAATTTGGAAAAAAGATCTTTGTTTTATGTTAAACTCACTCTTCTGCTGTTTCTCGTCGTGTTCTTTCCTCATTAAGCTGTTGTACAAGCGCATTTTCCGAAGATTCCCACCTGATTCGTTCTTTCTTTAATAATAAAGTGGTTTCCTGTAATAAGACATTTTTATTCTTCGACAATTATATATCTATGTTTATTTACAAAATTCAATTTCAATTTAATAATATATTCTAATCATTAAAAAAAATATTACCTTTGCAGTTGCTTCCGTCTTTTCTAATTGCTTAATTTTTTCGGAAAGTTTTTCTATTTGAGAGTTTGCCTATAAATCCAAAACGTATTAATAATGGACATATTAATTTGATTCATTTACAATCCATTTTAACATTATATTTAAACTTACTTTATCTATAATAGATTTATATCGCGTTGCTTCTTCTTGAAGGAATTGCTTATTTTCTTCTAATGCTTCATCATGGCTTTTTAATTGCTCCAAAAGTTTTTTATTTACTAACTCTAATCGTGAAATATCAATATCTTTAGCATCATTTTGTTCTTCTAATTTGAGTAATGCATTTTGCGCTTCAATAATTTTTGTAGACATTTGTTCAACTTGTGACTTCAACTATGATCAAAACACAATAATTCAAATTGAGATTCCTGCTGACTTATTACAATTTAAATTATAATATCAGAAACAGGAAAACATACGATGAAAATTCTTGCAAAATACATTAAAATAGAAATATTTTTCGATAAAATAAGATTTACAATTAATGGAATAGACTTGTAAATAA
This sequence comes from Pogonomyrmex barbatus, assembly GCF_055798465.1. NCBI lineage: Eukaryota > Metazoa > Arthropoda > Insecta > Hymenoptera > Formicidae > Pogonomyrmex > Pogonomyrmex barbatus. The sequence goes on along the minus strand of NW_028297118.1, from coordinate 1,365,983 downwards.
ACTAAAAAATTTTTTTTCACTCTATTAATCAATAACTTAAAAGAATAATTTAAAATTAAATTGAGGATCTGTTTTTTATTAAGCACAATTCATTTTCTAAATATCTATATAATTATGTAACGATCACCGGAAGAAAAAGAGTTTTCGTATATTTTATAAATCTGTTCAAGTGCAAACATTATGTTATCAAAAAACATTTCTATTTTAATATATTTTATAAAAATTGTTATCATGTGCTTTCTCACTTTTATATTCTTATAATTCAAAATGATCGTAGTGAATTAGCAAGAGCTTTAAAAAATTAAAAAAAAAATCTTATTATTTTTATAAATCATAAAGTGCAATATCAGAGTGCAAATCGGTGTGAAATTACCTCATTGTTTAATACAGATTGCCACTTAGCGTCATTTGCAAGTCTTGCAATTTCATCTGCAGCTGTTTTCTTTATAAACTCTATTTTTTTCTCAAGAATAATTTTCATCGAATCTAATTGAGATAAATTGTCAAGTTGATGTTGTTCGATTAGTTCTCTATGGGAATCTAGATTTTGCATGAAAGTCTCAACTTGTTTGTGCACTATTTGCGAATTGTTACGCATCGTGTTAAGCAATTCTTTATGTTCGTGTATGTTATTTTCACTACGTTTCATTTCGTCCTGTAATCTTTCCACTTCAGCATTACTTTGAGCCAATCGATCAGTAAGCGCAGCAACAGATGCTTGATTTTCAGTCATAATTACCTCGAATCTAAATATTTAACAAAATTAAAATTTTACTTAACCGCCATATAATCAGTATAAGTACTTTAGAATAAATATGGTTATGCAGAATTAGTTGCATAAGCCGTTTTTATTAAATAAATCCAATGAAATTTAATGTAACAGGAATGTATCTTTTATGAAAATTTATGAAAAAACTTAATATATTACACTTGCGACATTATTCCTTTTATTTCTATTCGGATTTCCAATTATTAACACAATATAATGAAGTATTATATGAACACAGTATACACATATGGACGAAGATATAGAGATCAAAAATATCAATACAAAGTACACATACCGATTATATTATGGCTTAGCTAAGATCTAATATTCATAATCTGTTTTTATATTTAAAATCATCTTAAATATAAACTTAAGATATCATAAACCAATTATAGAACAGTATGAGATATTACTTAAAATAGTCTTCAAATAAGAATAAACTATGAAGCTTGACTAAACTATACCAATTTGAATAAAACTAGCATGAAAAAATGTACATGAAAAAATGTAATCAACAAGTAAATTGACTAAGCATTGCCAAGAATTTAAAAAATGGTAATATTATTAGTTTTTGATAATCCTCAACTGTGTAATTAATCGAGTCACTTAATATTTAAATCTTATTGCTTACGTTTTTCTTGCTTAAAATAGATAAAAATATTATAAAAATAAAATTTATTGATACTAACCTTTTCTTTTTAGCAACCATTTCAGCCGTTTCTGTTCTAATGTAATCTTTTAAAGTTCTCAATTCTTGTCTCTTTTCCGCCAATTCGCTTTCTGCTTTATCTAACTCAGCTTGTAAACTTTGACTGAAACTGGCCTAAAAATCATAATTAATAACATGATTTAAACATTGTTTTATATTTTATGGACAATGCCACCAATACTAGAATGTCACCTGCGTTTCCACGGATGATCTTAGCTCTTCGAGTATCATGGAGAGCTTGGTGATTTCAGCATCTTTCTGCAGAAGTTTCTCGTCTAATGCGATACGCTCGGTTTCCATATGAGCCAAACATATTTTATATCTTTCGTTAGCAAGTCGCATCTCTTCTTCTACGGTACTTCGAGTTTCTTCAAACATAGTATTGACCTAGATAAAATTTCTATTTTAATAACTGCGAATATTTTTGTCTTGTTACAACAAAAATTCTCTCAAACATCACAATGGGCACACATAGAGAAAGATAAGATAACGTTGACAAGAAAAAGTGGAACACATTCTATGGAATAAAAATAAATTTCATAACTATTTATAAAGATACAGATACACTCAAGAATTAACAGAAACTAATTAGTCAGTGATGTTTGGCATTCTACGCACATGTGATCTGCTTACTTTCGCATCGCATTCAACAATCATTTTTTTCACCTGTTCCTTACTCTCATTGCGACACGCTATTAACATATCTCGATTATCAGCCTCCGCTTTTTCAATCATTTCCTGAGCTTGCTTCATTATCCTCACAGTTTCTTCTTCAATTTTTTTAGCAGAAACTTCTTTTACTTCTTTTATTTGTCTATCTTTCATCATATTCAGCTGTATAAAATCATATTTATATTAATTATTGCGAAGAAAAAATAATTTACATCGAAATACATTTGATATTGTTAAAGCAAAAGACATTAATTATGGTAAAAATAATAAATTGGTAAAAATCTAATATATATCTAATATAATCTAATATATATCTTAAATAAAGCAAAAAACATTATTTATCCGTACAGTATCCAGTTCTTTTAAATATTCATCTGCTGCATCCCGTAGTATTCTCTCTTGTTTTAATGTTTTTTCAGCTTGCGCTTTCTTCATATCATTCATATCTTTTTTATATTTTTCTATTATACTGACATGCTTCTCATTTGAAAGTTTCAATTCGTTTTGAACTTCTTGTAAATGTTGGGTTACCTAAAGCATAAATAAAATAAATTACAAATCCGTTATCTATTTTACTCACATAATATACATATAAAAAATACATACATCTTTATGACGTTTTTCAAGATTCTTCAAATCTGTCACAAGAGAACAGTTTGTTTCTTCCAATTTATTTACCATTGTTTTCATGTTTGATTCATGTGTTTTATAAATTTCATTTTGCATTAAGAGTTCTTCTTTTTCTTTCACAAAATCATTTTTTAAATGTTCGATTTCTTTCTTGTGTTTATCAGTGAGATCAGAGATTTGTTTCATGTAATTATTAGTAATCTTTTGATATTCCGCTCTAAGTTCATCTAATTCATATTGCAAAGCAGATAATTGAGCTTGAAGTTCCAAAATAACATTCTGTCTCGTTTCCAGTTTAGACTCAAGATGAGATCGTTCTTGTGTTAAATTTGCAACACAAACATCGAGTTGATTTTTTTCTTTTTGTAACAATTCTATTTGAATATAAAGTTTGTGTTTCACTATTTTCAATGCATTTACTAATTCTGCAATGTGCCTTTCTAAAGTTTCAACCTGTTAAACAAAATACAATATGAAAAAATATAATTTTGTCAATATAGCAATTAATATTCAATCACAATTAGTATTTTTGAGATAAAATAATTTGATTTACCTTTATTTTGCTCTCTTCTTTCTTGGCAAACATTTCAAGTTCCATTTTTTTTACTCCTTTTGATAATTCATCAGTAACACTTTCAAGTTCTACTTCTACATTCTTTTGTTCTGGGATCTTTCCTTTCATTTCTTCGGATATTTCTAATAATTGAAAATGAAGTCTCTGCATTTCTGTTTGATGTTTATCATCATAACCATTTATTATGTCCTCGTGTAATTTGGTCTGGAAATTAAACATATTTTAAAAATATATGATATATTAACGACACTAGTCAATAATAAAAATAAAATTTCTATTTATAAATATTATATTAACCATTGCTTCTATATCTTTTACATGTTGCGTTTCTATTTCATCTTGTTTCTTGCGCAGCTCTTCCAATTCGGCTTCTAATTTCCGTATATCCTCTTTCATTTCTTCGATGTGCCTTTCATGTTCTTGTATAGTTTTATCCTTGTTCAAACATTCTACTTGAAGGTCCGCAAGTTGCTGATTGGACGCATATTTCATGTTAGAATTTTTAATTACGGATTTTGAATTGTTTAATTTGGTACGAGATAGTCCCGTTAATTTCGTGACTACTAACCGCTTCGTAGGTAATTGAGGCTGCATAGAAATATAATATTTACGTAATTTTAAATAATAATTCAATATATTATTATTAATAATAATTGAACATAATTTTTTGCTATTTAGTGTGTATGTATATACATATATATAC
>NW_028297118.1:475528-543028 GCF_055798465.1 Pogonomyrmex barbatus | reverse complement strand
GTCATGTCCTTTGAGTCGCAATTTTCTATTTGTTTATCTATTTGTTTATCTTCTTGTTTATCTATTTTTTTATCTACTTCTTTATCCACTTGTTTACCCCTTTCACCGAATCCTACTATCTTATCTATCCCCTCCCCCCAGCTCAGTTCAAAGGACCCAAATAAGAAGGGAGGGTGTACGTCACGACGGGGCTCATGAACTAGTCGTAAAAACTCGTAATTATTTTGTGAAAAAAATATCTCCTCAGTCAGGAATCGAACCTGGATCTCCTGCTTACCGGGCATCTTATTATTTCGACTACCGAGGCATGTGATGATATTTATTGCAAATAACGTGTTTAGAATAACATGTCAACAATACAATGATACACATATATACATATATCACAATATACATATATACATGTATATTCTTTCGAATCCCCACGACCGAGACTCCAGAGAGATGATGGTCCCGCCACCTCTGACTTCCCCCTCAATCGTATGTAGGCTACTACGGGGCGTCAAAACAAATCCCCACCACTTTCCCACTAGCGCTAGGGGCGTGGTCTCCAGCTGTCAAGATTGGGCCTCCACGTGGAAATGGAGCGTTCTGATTGGCTGAGGGGCATGGTCGGAGATAATTAGGTAATTACTGGTCTTAGCGGTCTGATTGGATTCTCCCATAGTTGCCCAGGCGTGTGATTGGATGCACCAAAAGCTGCCCGGGGTGTGATTGGATGTCGAAATACTAGACGAAAAAGTAGGGGGAGGGGGTCAAAGTGGAGCCGTTCGGGATCCAAAATGGTGTTTGCAAAGATGACGGACACCTGAGGAGAATTTTCCGGGGCTTGATCGGGGGTTGCGATAAAATGGCGACAAGAAGGATGACGGGAAGGGGGATATACCTGACCAGCGCAGAATAGAATGCGATGGGAAAACAGGAACGGACAAGACTTTAGATGTTTTAACGACCTCGGAATTATACGAAGCTCTTATCTTATGACAAACGCAATGTCTGCAAAATGTTTTAGATATTTCTAGCTTGAAGTAGCTAGGATGTAGCTAGAATGTAGCTAGGATTAATTTTAGGTTGGAGGGAAAATAAGAGGACTGGAATTTACGTTACAAAATCATTAAGTTTATTGTTATATAATACATCATTGTACATATCATTTCATAATAATGTTTTTTAATATTTAATTATTCTTAAAAGTACAAATTTGTATATAACAGCATGTTACATGAGATTTATCGCATTTACTTTTTCCATTGAAGAAAGATTTTACGAAATAATTGTACGATTAATCTATCATTATCTTCGTAATCCTCGCTGAATGTTTTGAGAAATTGTTTAAGATTATAATCACGAGACAAATAATAAAGAAATACGCAGCAATATTGTCCGCAAGTCTGAAAATGTGCCCTGTCGCATGATGTTCCATCTACCGAGTAGTATCTATTCGAGTAGAGTTTCGTTGAAGTCATAGATTGAATCTGGAATCCAAGGGAAGTAGTCTGTAGCTATCGAAATAGATGCCTTCTCCATGCTTGTCTATGTAGAAGGCAATCCAGTGTTGTCCAGAGCGATCATGATTATCGGTGTTTGCGACAATGGCCATCGACTTCGTCCACACCATCGGGATTCTGTCGGCAGGATACATACCCGCATGTCCAGCACTGAGATGATGCAGCGCCCGTAAGATTTCGAGCAAATTCATCTCTCACAGAAAGGAGACATTTCAGTTATTTCCTCTCTCTCTGGTGTCGCTATATTTTTATCCTCTTCTTTGGATTTTACGATAGAAAATTTTTGTGTGAGTCTCGATAACTCTTCTTTCTCCGCTTTCATTTGTTCGCTTGTTCTGTTTCTAATCTTTTACTTCTCCAAGGAAGGAGATTCGAAAAATTTCGTTTTATCGTAAAAACTCCGCTTTCTATATCGGAGTCATTGAAGCTTTCATCGATAAAAGAATTATCGTTGCTCGAGTTACAGCTGCTTTCTTGCGATTGCATCCAGTACCTCAGTTTGCACGCATTGCGTAACGCATGACAAAATTTGTTTCGATGAATTTCGATGAAATCCATGATGACCGCAGCGTAATTCTTGTTCCTCGCCTTCCACTAAGTTTTTGAATGCGGGAGAGATTCCTTCTAAATTATATACGTTTCTGCCGAGTGTCTTTTGCAAATAAAATATTTTCTCGCGGCCTCTGCTATATATGTAACGCACCCGTCGTACAACGTTCACGTAGTTCCACCATGAAATGTTCGGAATCGGCTGTTCCGTCAATCCATTCGATACCGTGGAAGTTTTGCGAGAGCCAGTCTTTTCTCGATTTTTCGGGTAATTCGGTGAACGGATACGGCGGCATTACAATCCAATGATCTACGAAAGCTTCGTTAACCCCAACGAGCGCAACTTCCTTCGATATAAACTTTCCCCCAATGTCACGGAAACTTTGTATATCAATAATTATATCCATGATGTAGAACATATTTTTTTTCGAAGCGGCATAATTCATGTATCGAATAAAACTGAAGCTGTTTTTCGTTGTAATTCGAGTAAATATAAGGAGTGACCACAGGAGGGGAGGAGGTTTCCCACCATTGTCTTTATCCGTTAAAATCTACAATGACTTAACGCGAAGAGTCAATTTCCGTTTCGAACTCTGCGTAAAGGATACAATTAATCGTTGCTGTAATCGCCTTTTCGAATCGTACCTTTAATCGTAAACTTCCATGTCTGACAAGATTTCAATGTCCTTCGCAATTTGCCGATAGATCGGGAGTGAGATCGAAAGCGAAAAGCGTGAATCCATCGGCATAATCTTCTCTGCTTACGGAATTCCCCTTGTTTAGAAAAGGGATACCGGTTCCCGAGAAGAGGATGTTATAAGCCTCGATGTAGAGCGGCTCGTCTTTTGAAAAATTTGGTTGCAGCGATCTGCTCGGAATTTGCACGTCATCGGCATATAACGAGAAGAAATTTATATCGTAATTTTTGAAATTAAATGGATTTAGCTTTCCATTGTCGTTAAAGGCTTTGTTATCGACGAATCCGACTATTACGCATTTCGGAAGTTGGCTGAGTATCGCGTTATCAATCAATTCTTCCATCACTCCTGTGTGAATCGTGAACGTTTTAACTTCGACTTGTGTCTGAGGATACTTGACTGTTGTTTTCTCAACATTCTCGCATGATTGAGTAACACTCCGGGGCTTATTTTTGCTCTTCTTATGAACAAACTAACATCTAGAATATGTTTTCGACGTTGAGTTGGCTTCCATGAGACAAAACGCATCTCTCGAGCGAACGAGTCTTATTCTAATCTCTACCCCATTAATTAAAATTTTATCCTGATTAAAGATGTCGCAATGAAGATGGCCTATTAAATCCAGCGAACGTTTTCCTTGGACGTATCGGGCGCGTCTTACGAGAGCTTGATTTGGGATTCCCGATTCTAATAGCGCGTCCATATGACCGGGCTCGTCCGTGTCCCAGAGAGAAGAAATCAGATGGGAAGTTTTTGCCGGTGAAGAATAATTTAATGCTTCGATGTACTCGCGGTAGGCGTTGTTTGGGGATGATACGAGTTTTTGATTGAAGTACACATCGATCTGATTGAACATCGAATGTAGTAGATGATTTACAAGGCCTACTTTATTTCCTCCTACCGCTATTCCAAGGCCGGGTAAACTTTTCACTCGTACGCAAAGACTTAGCTTGGTATGCGTGAGATCTAGATAATTTTCTCCGTGACTGGGTACGATGACTTCTATAGGTGCGTCATCCGCGAGGTTTGTAATAAATCCATTGTGAACTCTCGATATTGGTTTGAGTAAACGGTAAACTGAAAAGATCGAGCTCGCTCTTTAAACACTCACTCGAGTGAGTATGGAGAAAGGACATATTTCTCAAACTTACGATTCACACTCGCGTCAGTTAAGCGAATATATCGGATATGGTGCGCTTTTTCCCGCTATTTCGTCGATGTTTCGCCGGTATTTTTTTGCCGCTGCTTTCCTTTTCGATGATTTTTTTATTCGTTTTTTTCACGTCGATTTTCGACGATTTCCTTCTTTTACCGACTTGTCTACGTTTACGAATAGAGCTTCTTCCGGATTTACCGGTGCGTGCGTCGTGCCCTCCAAACGGAAACTGAGTTACACGCATTTTTGCGGATGTTTTATATCCCGACCCCTTCATTAATTCGTTTATATTTTTTCTGACTTTTCTCTTGAAATTACCACCCGATTCGTTGAGTCGCATTTTGAGAGCTTCTTTGAACGGAGTATTGTTTTCAACATCCTCTATCACACCAATTCCGGCGCGTAAAACTTCTTTCCCGAGTGCACGTATTTCCCTGCTTAGATAAGGAAGTGCCCTTCTAAATAATCCTCCGAGAAAACTTCCGATTCCGTGATCACGTTAATAGGATGAACTCTAGGACGAAAATTCGAGGAATTCCTCCTTCCCTACCTCCACCGTTCTGCCTTTCGTAATAGTAATCCGTCGTATTCCATGGGGATGATTAGTTTTTTCTCAAAGTTCCTAGACTTTCCACTGCAAATAGTAATTAACGGACACGTCTAAAGTGTAATGTCACTATTAGCGTTTCGGATTCGAATGGTATTTTTTCTCCACGATGATTTTTTATATCTATTTCAATTTTACGTTTACGTATTACGAATTTCGTATTTCGAATTTTGACGCAATGAAATATATTGCAGAGTGAGGAAATATTTTACCAGATTCGTCTCGTACGTGTAATTACAGCCGGGTGTATCGACTGGATCCGAATAAGTGGACTTCGCGTATCGTCGATTATGTAAGGCTCACAAATATTGCAATAAACGTACATTTCATCAGGGATACCGCGCCATAGGCTACAGGGTTTTACAGTCCAGAAAGATATAACACGACCTCCACCACCGGCGATAAAACCGAGTTGAAAAACGGAGTTAATTCATTGGAATTAGATAACTTGTGATGGTAAAAAAGGATGGCATCATTGTCGATTCTCCTTAATATTTGAAAAATATTAGCTGGTAAATTTATATAATGAACGAGAGTAGTTTTCATCACATTCGCTTATAATGACATTACCGCCAGAACCTTTTTGTAGTTCGAAAATAAAATGCGAATCGACGTATCTACATTTTCTATTAATTGCGTAGATAATCTCCTCTTTAATTTCATAAACACTTGCCCATAAGTGTGATTCTTTCACCGTAAACTTATTAGCATTTTTCTCATTCTTTACGCTCTTCAAATCGGCAAATCTAATCTTATTATCGTTTTGACGTACGTGAAAAAGACTGGAGGGAAATTGAATCTCGCTAAGCGCGACTTCCCATTCTCCGAGTACATGTACACCGTGAGATAATTGTGTGGCGAAAGAAGAGGTTGTATTTCCCGGAAAATGCTTCTTACTGCTATCGCTCGGAAGAACCATGAAAAATTGTTTCTCCTCCATCTTGGAGAAAAGTTAAACTCAAAGTGGAGTTCCAGCTCGAATTTGCTGGAATATCTTCGCCAGCTAACTAACAACTGTTTATTAGCATCGCGTCCTCTGCTCTTTATCATCTTGATCGACGATAAACTCGGGGGCTCGAGCCATGCTTGATGCAATTTCTCTTGTCGTACTCCAGGAGGATTATTTGTATATTTGCCAATGGCGTTGGAGGGTGTTGCCGCTGCAATTTGAGTTGCATTCATCAAGAGAATAAGACCATCATCTCTCTGGAGTACCGGTCATGGGGATTCGAGAGAATACATGTATATGTATCATTGATGTGTTATTCTAAATACTAATACATGTATATGTATCATTGATATGTTATTCTAAATTATTTGCGATAAATATCATCACATGCCTCGGTAGTCGAAAGGATAAGATGCCTGCCCGGTAAGCAGGAGATCCAGGTTCGATTCCTGGCTAAGATAATATTTTTTCGCAAAATAATTACGAGTTTTCACGACTGGTTCGTGGTCGGGCCCCGCCGTGACGCACACCCTCCCTTCTTATTCTATAAACTCTTCTTCCGCCAAGTTTTTATTGACTCGTGCTAAATAAATTCTTGTTCATTTCATCGTATCATCCTAATGTGTTCACCTGATAAATCGCACAATTCGTACACGCTGGGTTTTCGTCAATGAAGAACGCGACAAACTCAAAATATCTCCTTGTTCCATCGCGCTTCGTATCTTTTCTCGAAAGTGGCTTTCGCTCTACACGTACGAGATCGTTAACATCGAATTTAACCTTTCGCTCTACTATCACTGCACCCTTCTCTTCCCTCCTACGCCGGTCCATATTTTCGCGTGCGATGCGAGCATTTTCTCTCGTAACGGTCGCCGATTGCATCCTGATGGACGAATGATAGGTGTGATTGTAAGCGCACACGGTATCTTGCAACACATCGATGTAATGCCGCGTATTTTTATGTGTAAAATAGCGCCACATTCGTTCCTTCAACGTTTTATTGAAGCGTTCAACGACAGCGGCTTTGATGTCTGGATTGCGAGTTACGCGATAACGTACGTCTCTTTCTTTCAGAAAATCTTGCAACGGTCGTGCGGTAAATTCTTTACCCTTGTTGGTTTATAAGTACATGGGCACTCGTCCATCGCGAGAGAATGTTTTGGAAGCCCCTTGTCACGCAATTATTCGTTTTATCCCGCAACGGTTCCACTCAGACGAATTTGCTGAATATGTCGATAAGCAGATAAGAAAATCCGTCATTATAACTCTTGAGACTACAGAGTTCAGCCTCCCACAGATCGTCGATATTCGTCACATTGTAACGTAATCGTGGAAATTTCGCCTCGAGGGGTGATGCAGTGTGTACGCGTGTTGCGATTCAGCAAGCTACTTCTTTATGTAAGATATTCGGTTTAGCTGGGCGTTAGCTTATTTGATTTTGCCGAATATCCCGCATAATGTGCAGGATCGTAGTACAAATTTTCAAGCTCGGTCATTTCAATTCACTCCAATCGAGTAAACGTCTCTTTCTCGCCTGTAAAGAATTTTTCATGAAGGTTATAGAAATATCGGTTTTACGAAAATGTGATGAATAAAACAATGCACAATTCACTCGCTCTTCCTCGCTGCGTTTTTTTTCCTTTCTTATGCGTCGTACCCTCGTCGTCGTCGTCGTCGTCGTCGTCGTCGTCGTCGTCGTCGTCGTCGTCGTCGTCGTCGTCGTCGTCGTCGTCGTCGTCGTCGTCGTCGTCGTCGTCGTCGTCGTCGTCGTCGTCGTCGTCGTCGTCGTCGTCGTCGTCGTCGTCGTCGTCGTCGTCGTCGTCGTCGTCGTCGTCGTCGTCGTCGTCGTCGTCGTCGTCGTCGTCGTCGTCGTCGTCGTCGTCGTCGTCGTCGTCGTCGTCGTCGTCGTCGTCGTCGTCGTCGTCGTCGTCGTCGTCGTCGTCGTCGTCGTCGTCGTCGTCGTCGTCGTCGTCGTCGTCGTCGTCGTCGTCGTCGTCGTCGTCGTCGTCGTCGTCGTCGTCGTCGTCGTCGTCGTCGTCGTCGTCGTCGTCGTCGTCGTCGTCGTCGTCGTCGTCGTCGTCGTCGTCGTCGTCGTCGTCGTCGTCGTCGTCGTCGTCGTCGTCGTCGTCGTCGTCGTCGTCGTCGTCGTCGTCGTCGTCGTCGTCGTCGTCGTCGTCGTCGTCGTCGTCGTCGTCGTCGTCGTCGTCGTCGTCGTCGTCGTCGTCGTCGTCGTCGTCGTCGTCGTCGTCGTCGTCGTCGTCGTCGTCGTCGTCGTCGTCGTCGTCGTCGTCGTCGTCGTCGTCGTCGTCGTCGTCGTCGTCGTCGTCGTCGTCGTCGTCGTCGTCGTCGTCGTCGTCATTTGGTATTTTCGGAGTGGAACTCACTCGTGGTGGCGATAATATCTCGAAAAATGTGGTTGCTAACAATTCCTTATTTCTTACGAGTACAACCGGGGTGCTCATCGTACGCAGTAAGCGTGCATTCTGATCTCTTGCTGTTGCTTTCACGGTTTTTCTCTCGCATCGTTTATCAGTTCCGTGATATTCGAATCTTTTGTATTCGGCAAATTGGATCGTTGGTCAAATTTTTCCCAAAATGAATTTAAACAAAGCTTAGCGACCGAACGTAAATCGGGATTGCGATGTTTCGTCTGTCGAGTGTGATACTCTCGGTTTCCTCATATTCCCGAAGGTAATGCTCTTTAGCATCATCATCAGCGTCTTCCCTGCATTCGCTCGGCCAGTTGCTCGCTTCTTGTTTTAATTGCAAAACGGTATTAATATATTTGGTAAACAGTCCGCCTTGACGAGTATCGCTATCGTATCGCGCGACTTTATATTCTCAAATTTCGCTCACATGCGTCACGAGATAACCCTTCTTGACGGCTTTGCGTAATTTACAAGATACCCAGGTACCCTCGAATTCTCGATCCACCGGATTTTCGTGAGTACACTCAACTTGTGAGAACGTTTCCCAGCAACTCCGACATAACGCAAACAATAATTTATCTCGTACGCGATACGGTAGTACCGGATGAAAGAGATCACGTGGTGGGAGTACTTTATATCGCACGAGACCTTCAACCGAGTTGAAATTATAATTTGGCGATATCCCGATTAACGAAGAATACTCTTACCCGACGTAAATTTTAAGATGCCCGATCAGGAAAACGTTTTCAATACGAAGGGATACAGAGAACATACGTCGACGTAACGTACTTTTTCCGTACCTGAAACTTTGTATCGCGTGACAATATTTCCCGTGCGTCTACCATAAAACGCTTTGCGAGGATCGAGAGGAGTGTTCTTTATCAACGGATGATCCTTAAGAAAATTCTGCATTTCTCTATTATTATTCGAAATTTCTCGGTCGAAGGAGCACTCTCATTTCTCCATCACGTGGTAACCACGTTTACGAAGGCGCCATGACATCGCGAGCGTCTGTTCGTAGCGCGCGTCGATCGTATCCTCACAATTCGCAGACGAAAGCGTACTATCGCGATTTACTTTAAAACACGAAGGGCATCCATGCCAGAAACAATGACGTGAAATTGTAGTACCCAGCGTCGTGACTCATTTTCCGTAACCGTTTCGTAATGTCCATCGACGGCATGCCATCGACTTTATATTCGCGATCTCGCCCCGCGTGGATAATGGGATGTCCGAGTTCTCGTTCCATCCACACCAACCACTGCAGAGCTTTGTGCGATTGCTTGTCAACGTTTCTGTAACCGTCCGCGGAATGACTCCTATTTCCTCCTCACGCAAAAAGTTTTTACGAAAAACTCTCATACATGTGGAAGCGATAGTCGTACATTCCTCAAACGGACACACATTTCCACGTTCTAAAAATATTTTTCTAAAATCCATGCACACTCGTCGAAAGATATCTACGTCATTTCGATAATATCTGATAATTTCGCGTTGAAAGTCAAAAATATAATTTTCACGAACCATTTCCGCGTGACATACGTGGAACTTTTCGCATTCTTCCGGCGACATGTGATAGAAAGAATAATATCTAGCGGAATTGACTCTATATACGATTGGTTATCGATAGTATTAAATAAGTGCGGGAAACAGTCTTTATTCGACGTATCGCTCAGACCAAAGGCTTTAGGTAAATCGGATAAACGCATTGGCATATAATTAATGCTATCGATAAATTTCACATGTCCGACCGTCATTACAACGATTTTTGTTCCGTTCAAAATAATGCGTGATTCATGGGTGCTCTTCGGATTTTCTACTAAATATTTTAAGATAAATTGCGCGTCGAACGCTTTCGCATTATGTGCAATATAAATAATTTGTTCGCATTGCGAAATCGACAAATTGTTTCACGGGGTCGAGACGGAATACGAAACTCGCGCATTCCGCATCATCGGCAGCGCACCGTCATGTCATCTTCGTTTGCACATGCTACGCAAATTTGTTGCGCTACGCAAAGAATCGGTACATAGATTCTCACGTTTTCGGTACCTCGCATCTCGTCTTGTCGCGTTTCAAAATTGTAAAATATAAACGCAACATGACCGTTTGTTTGTTCGTTCATCGCCGCGTTATCATTTTCATTTTCACACTTTTTTTCTGCTCGCATTATCATGGTACTTGTACCTTCGCCAGGGTCATCAACTTTACGAGTAAGAGGTCGCATGAAACACAGATTCGACGGCTATAACGAATGACATGTTTTACAAAAGACCGTGTCGCATTTATGTGTTTGCGCGTATAAATTGGCCGCAATCGCTACAAATTTTAACGGAATTACATATGTTCACACGAGATTTCTCGTTATATGATTTTTCCGTTCGATGACGCTCGAAACAGGAATTACCGAAAAACGTATTTTATTTATTTTGTAGTCATATTTATTAAATGAGCCAATTAATATATGTTACCTGTTGCAGTGTGATGTATCCATTGTATAATCTATATCAGGCAATGACTATTTTTCCTTATCTTACGGTGGAAGAGACTATATGAATGAATCCTGCACTCATCGGACATTACGTTGTGCTTTTCTTTGCTGATTGAACTTGCATTGTCTTATACTTATAGAACTGTTATTATTATAAAAATTGTTTGAGTCTGCTATAATTGAATATGTAAGTGGCTAAGTACTTATATATAGATTTTAAGATTATATTGTTAAGATAGCTATCTTGTACTATTGAAATGGAATCTGAAGAATAAACTTCTTATTAACTTTACTATGAAGCAATTTTTATTTATGCTATATTGCTGATATAGAATTTATTTCTTGTTTTAATTTATGTAATATGGAAGGAAATATGAGAAACATGACCCGTAAAAGCAGTATGTTGCTCTCGGATAGCTTCCCAACTGTGATGGGAATTTTATATTTTTTATTTATATCATATATATATTGACCTTTTTATCTCTCTTTTATAGTGTGATTAAGTGAGTTAGAGGTATAATGTCCCTCTTCGCGAGATACTCCTTTTGGATTGAGATTATAATTGAGGCTACTCTTCACAGCCTAAGAACTTGCTGGCATTGGCATCTCTAGCATCGCTGGATGCTAATCGCGAACAATAATTCAGACCTTAAGACTTTTTACGATATTTATTACTGGTTTTATTAAACCTATTGAGATTCGATTGAGAATGACACTGAGATTATATTATAATTTAATGTACTTGGGCGAAGAATTCCGATTGGAGTTGTCTTAATATATATTGTATTATATTATATCTTTATATTATAAGTTTAGTCGAAGGATAGATTAATTTTGATGATTACTTTCTTGTATTACGATGTGGATGAATTTATACAGTATCATTTATTAAGTATTTAAGATCTTGGATTAAACTGAGATTTTATTGTACTTTATCGGTTTAAGATAATTAAGTGATATATTAATTAAGTTATATACTTTTTACGTTAGACTTTTATACTAAGATTTGTTGATTGCATTGCGTATATTTTTTCGTAAATTAGATTTATGAGTCTTTCTGTCTTTGTTCATGGCAAGGAGCCTATGATGAAATGGTACTTTGCGTGAATCTCTGATAGTCCTGTGTAGGTGGGCCTCTCTTTTTTTTTTTTTGACATAGTTCCGCATATGTTCCCTCGATTAACTAAGTAGCTTAAGTTTGAGGAATATGAGATACGCTTACTGAAGGATAATCGTATGAAAATTTGTTCTAGTTAGCTTTGATGCTTAAAATAAATAAATAACGTATTACTTTAATAAATATAATGTAAGTCTTTAAAATTTTTCATGGATAAGCCTTTGTATCGATAAGTTTTATGTTATCAATTTGTTTTGATGACAACTTCCTCTCCAGTCATGTTGAATTCTTAAATTGTACTTGTGCTTAACATTAAGTATTACTTATTTATTTATTTATTATTATTACTGATATTTATGAGTTCAGTGTTATAGATGTTAATGATAGACATATATTTTGTTCTCATTTAATATGTAGGCTTTCTTTATTATCAATGGATATTATTTATTTTAATATAATTCGTTTAAGTCTTAATTAGCAATTAAAATCTTCGTATTGATGATTTATTAATCCATTATATATTAATGTTCTATACTTTGATTATAATATAATATTTATATTTATCCAATTGCTATTTATATTAGTTACTATCAGTTTGTTAGTGTTCTCTGAATGTCATTACATTTTTATTAGACAGTTGTATCTTATATTTAATCTACGTATTTGTATATAGTATCTATTGTACCTCTATCAATATGACCAGGAGCATTAATTTGTAGACTTGATATATTTAACTTAAATTCGTATATTATACATTCTGATAGGAAATAAAGTACTTATTATGGATGTAGACTTATTCTCGTATAAAAAACTTATATATTATCAGTTCTTTTGAATCTCTTGCCTCTCCCAATCGTTGAAGACGTAGTTATTCTCCACGCTGTTACAATGGTTTGGTTCCGGAGGCTGGTTTAGATTTATTTTGTTTCTATCAAATAGTAGTGGATTGCTGGGATTCACCGGAGGTCTTACTTTCCCGAGGAATGGAAGATTGCCAGACTGGTACTGTTAAGAAAGCCGAATAAACCGTTGGACTCGCTATCGTCCTTTAGGCCGATCTGTTTATTGAATACGATTGGCAAATTATTCGAGAAAATTATCGCCAATAGAATGTACGAGATACTAGAAAGGAATCAATTATTGTCCAATCAGCAGTTCGGTTTCAGGAGTGGTCGCTCTACCATTGATGCTATTAAGAAAGTTACAGATATAATAACTAGTGCAAATACTGGAAAGTGCTACACTGTCGTAGCCAGCTTGGACATCAAGAACGCCTTCAACTCCATCCAATTGGCAAGAAATTATTACAGCAATCGAACAAAAAGGGTTCCCTAGTTACTTGTGCTTAATAATCAGGGCTTATTTAAGCAATCGCTATGCTATATTTGTGGATAGGAATGGCCAACTGAGAAAATTTCGTGTTACTAGGGGAGTACCTCAGGGATCGGTTCTGGATCCTCTCTTATGGATTCTGGCGTATGATAGGATTCTGAAAGAGGGTGAATCTGAAGATTGCCATCTGTTTTGTTACGCGGACGATACGCTTTTAGTCACAGTCGCTAGGGATTTTGACGTTGCGGTGCGAAGAACCGAGTTGGCAACTGACCGAATCATGAATCGAATAGAAAAGCTCGGATTGGAGGTGGCCGTGAAAAAACCGAAATTTCGGTTTTTTGTAGAAAAGGGCTCTCACTACTTGATCACCTTCCGCAAATCAAGGGCATTCGAGGGCACGACATTAAGGTGAACATTAGAATTAAGTATTTAGGATTAATATTAGACGCGCATCTGTCATTTAGGGAACATCTACGTTATGTAATTCCGCGTGCTAGAAACTTGCTAGGCGCTTTAAATAGACTGATGCCCAATCTAAGGGGTCAAAACAGGAGAAGACTTTACGCCTCAGTGATACAGTCTATCCTGTATTATGGAGCATCCATATGGGCAGATAAGCTGGATTACAAGACAGTAATAGTCGGGGAGGTGAAAAGTTTGTTGAGAACTCTTGCAATCAGGGTCATCTGCGGCTATAGAACGATCTCCTATGTCGGCGCTACTTTATTAGCTGGAATTCTTCCCTTTCAAATTAGGGCCAATAGACTATCGAGTATTTATTGGAAAGAGAGGGAAAATAGAGCCGGGAACGTTATCTCTAGCAGAGCGAGGAAGGAAATTAGGGAGCGGGCAGACATGGATGCAATGGAGTCTTGGAGGGCTCTTTCAGCGGACCCAAAACAATCCGGGGTTAGGATCAGGGAAGCCCTTGCTCCTATATTTGATGGCTGGATGAGTCGCAAGCATGGCTCGCTCACATTTCACATGACGCAGTTTTTGAGCAGCTTTGAGTGGACATGGCTGCTTTAACGAGTTCTTGGCCCGGATGGATCGGGCTCCTTCCTCCCTTTGTGCACATTGCACGGGCGGGAAACGCGATGATGCGAACCATACTCTACTTGAATGTAGAGCATGGTTCTGGAAGAGGTATGAATTATTTAATTCATTAGGTTTCGAGCTGGGAGATATAGATCCTCCCGATTTGAGAAAAATATTGGAAGCTATCACTCACGGACAACAAGAGTGGTCCGCACTATGTAAATTCGCGGGGGAGGTCAGGTCCATTAAGGAGCAGGCGGAGAGGGACCTTCAGGGCATAGATTAGCTACTTGTGTTTGTCTTGGCAAGTATATGAACTCATCGCATGGAATAATTTACTATTATGTCATTTATTTATAATTTATATTTTCGGATGTACGTTTAACTTGTATATAAAAATCGGTATTAACATAGTTTGTTCATTGTTTCATTACGTTAAAAAGTTCCTTTCCTTTTTGTCTAGTATGGTTCATGACGCGTATTTATTCGTTGCCTCTAATTGGCCAAGACCAGCGGGAGAGTCCGTGATGAGTTGTTCTGTCAACGTTCCAGGGTTCTCTCTCGAATGGTCGCTCAGGCTGTAGAGGAGGTTTAATGAGTAGGCGAGGCTGGATGATCTTTCGTTCGACATGCCACCCACTCGAATCCCACACTTCCCAACTGTCGTCCGTTGGGGATCTTACGAAGATTCCTTCTCTTTAAACAAAAAAAAGATATGAAAGCGAAGAAAAAAGCCAGCAAAAAAAAGAAACGAATATTTCCAACGGCGAAACGAGGTGGCATGTTACTCATTCTGCCAATTTTGGGCGCGCTCGGATCTTTGATCGGCGAAACGGCCAGCGTGGCGAAAACGGTAAACGACAGGAAAGCCGCGCGACATCAGCTCGAGAATTGCAACGTCACAATCGCACGATGGAAACACGGACAAGGACTATATCTCGTTCCGTATAAACGCGGACGAGGTGTAACAGCGAAAAAAGGAAAAAAAAACGCCAAAAAGACAATAAAAGTACCTACGAGCGTAATCACCAATGTACAATTGGACTAGTTGGCGAGACATATACGCGTATCGTACTTCAGAAGTGTTTTCATATGTAATGCATTATCGATTAGCGGCGCATGTCGAAAGGAGAACGGTATCGTAAATCTAGACGATGCGGGTCCCGGTATTCATTGCGTAGCGTACGCAAAGAGAAACGATCGCGTCGTATACTTCGAGAATTTTGATAATCTTCGACCGCCCGAGGACTCATGCGATATTTCGATGTTACGATAGAGTACAATCGGACATCCTATCAGACGTACGATCAGAGCGTCTGCGGACAG
Source organism: Pogonomyrmex barbatus (assembly GCF_055798465.1). Classification (NCBI taxonomy): domain Eukaryota; kingdom Metazoa; phylum Arthropoda; class Insecta; order Hymenoptera; family Formicidae; genus Pogonomyrmex; species Pogonomyrmex barbatus. The sequence continues at coordinate 527,825 of NW_028297118.1, read as the reverse complement.
CTGTATCTGTGGTTTCTCCAAACGGTCGATGCGCGTGAATTTAAGTCCGACAAAATGTTTCAGTATTCATTGAACGCTTTTTCCAACATGTCGCTGACGGGACATGCTGAACGGGAAGAGCAGCGTTCTCGCGGCAAATTACTTTCCAATCATAGATTTGAGCGACGTTGACTACGAGCTTGGTCTAACAATTTTTGAGACTTATCACACAATACCGAATGTAAACGCTTCGAACAATACATTTTATTTTGGCAAAGACGACACAGAAAACGACGATTACGAGGGGTCGTACGAATTTCAGGCCGTAAATGAATTTTTGAGACGTAAGATTTTACGAAAACGATCGCGACGCGACACGCCCGATGGTAATGCTGGTGACACCGCGCGCGGCGATGACGAGATTGAGGAATACCCGATAGTGCAAATACAACACGATGAAGTGTTAAAGATTAAATGCGCCTACAGAATAAACTTTAACAACCCCAATAACATTAGATCGCTACTGGATTTCTCGAAGCGTATATTGCAACCGCAAAGGTGGCATGAATCGGACGTGTCGATTAACATAATGAACGTAAACATTATCCGTGTAGAGTGCAACGTGACCGCGGGCGCGTACAGCAACGACAAAAGTATGCACACGATACACGAATTTTTGCCGAGTGTGTCGCCAGGATATAAGATAAGGAAAGGCCGATGTATTTACTTGCCAGTCATTGTACGGAGCATTGTACGAGCTAACAATACGCATTGTTGACCAGAACAGACGATTGCTTGATTTCAGAGAAGAAGAGATCACCATCAGATTGCACGTACGACAACAATAACCTGAGCGTGACATTTGAGATGCTCGTGTTGAATGAATCGAAGCATACGCAGAGAGAGATAACGCATCTTTTACAAAGAAAACATCAAGCGACAATACTCACTCATCCGGCTGCATCAAGAAGTGGAAAAAACTCAACGCGTTAAACGTTAAATTTTTACAAGCTTTAGGATTCGCGATGCGCATCATCAAGATTGAGACTCATGCGTACAAGCCGTTCGCCAATTCAACGTTCGGTTATAGCGATGAGATAAGAATACAACAACAGAATCTGTACACACTGCCATACGAAAGCTTTCTATATGTCGAGGGAAAACTAACGAAGAACAAAGTTGTCGACGGATCTGATGTAGTATTTTGATGTAGTATTCTGATGTAGTATTGAGAAATAATGTCGCGTATATATTCGATGAAATTCGATACGAGCTCGATGGCGTAGAGATTGATCGTAACAGAAATGTAGGCATAACTAGCACACTCAAACACTACGTAACGACGTCATCCGACAGAAGCGTGAAGACAGATTCTGAGGAATGCCGGCTGAGATACGCGTACTAACGCGAATGGATATTTTAACTTTTGCATACCTCTCTATGCACTGTTGGGATTTTGCAATTACAGACGCGTGGTAATCAAGTTGATCTTGATACGATCGCGTAATGACAACAATTGCCTGATGGGAAATTCGGCGTTGGATCTCGTGGTCGACTTATTCAAGATACAATGGCAAATGCCACACGTATTATTGCGAGATAAAAAACTATCGATGTTGCGCACTTTGGAAAGCGGACGATATTTGAACATGGCTTTTCGCTCATGGGATCTGTACGAGTTTTCGCTGTTACAGCGTACAACCAAGCATTCGTGGGCCATCAAGACCGCTACTCAGCTCGAAAAGCCGCAATACGTCATCTTCGCTTTGCAGGTCGAAAAAATGTCATGACTGAGGACACAAGCCGACAACTGCAACTTGACCGACGTGGAAATATTTATCTGAACTCAGAATGTTATCCGTACGATATGAATCTGGATTTCGACAGGTGGTGCGTGTTGTACGAAACGTACGCGTGAAACCCTTTCTGCAAGGGTTACTACGGACATAAGTATCTCGAGCCGAGTCTCATCGTCACATCTTTTTTACATAACAGTCCATTCGTAATCATCGATTGTTCTCGACAAAACGAATCGTCAAGAGCGTAACCGTGAATGTGAGATATGGAATTTGAGATTAAGGAGAACGTACCGATAAATACCACTGTCTCATTATACACGATCGCGTGGTTCAGTATTCTGACCAATGTTGTACGCAAGATCCTAAGAGCATCGCTGGCATATGAGTGAGAGATAACAAAATGTACGATATATCGAAATCAATCGCAGTCTCAAAAAATTATTCGTCATGGTCGTGTTAACGTTCGTAGACCTGCAAGGTTTCCTCGTTGGAGGACAATTTGTCGTAAAGGAGTTTGCTGCTCTCGGACCGTTCTCTCTCATTATATTTTCGCAAGCCCTATACCATTGCATTTCCTCGCAAGTGCCGACAAGTCTCGCGTACGTTGAATGATACGTCATCACCATAGACTGCGATGAGACGATGAATGGTTCTATACAGCAAAGAGTTTGATTACAAATGCTGTGCACGGAACGATGATGACAACGACGATGCTGTCGTATATGTCAAGGGACTCGAAAAATGACAATGGTTATGGAACTTGTTTCTGGATAAGCGAGAGCGCGTCTACGTCAAGATTCTGGATGTGGATTACGAAGACGTAGATTCTCTGAACAATCTGGACGCTGATAATACTATGCAATGCGGATATCACTATACTAATTGCGCTTTACAAAATGTATTCATATTGTTTAATTGATGGTCAGATAATCATGAATAAAATAAATAAATCTGCTATACGAAATATGTTTTTTTATTTCTTTTCTTTACGTTGACGATTACTTCTAACATTCCAACGATTCAATACATTTTTTGTCCGATGTAACGTTCAATCGGCTAGTCAAACTCGTCGCTCGCGATTATAACAAGGGATTATAACAGGGAGAAATGAAGAAAAACAACATCTAAGACGAATCTTATATTGATCGACTGAAATATAAGCGAAACGTCTAGCACCTCAGATTACATCCTACAAATTTTCATAGTTAGGCCGACTAGATGATCAGTAGACATTCAGTCTTGCAAAGGTGAAGACTCAGAGAAAAGATTGCAAAGAAGACTCAGAATTATATTAGAATAATATAACGAAATTATAAATTTTCAAGAACTAATCAGGTCAATCAAGAAATAATCAGGTAAATTTCAAAATTTTAATGTGAAAATAGAATAATAAATAGAAATGGAATATTAAGTTAAAAAATTAAAAATTATTTTTCTAAGAATGAAATTTCCGGTGGAAAAACAACCTCAATTGTATAGAGTTATTTAGAAGAAAGTTATTTTTGTCGAAGTGAGAGAGTGGTATACATTACGTAAAGTTATCGAAGACAATAGGGAACTAAAACAATATTTTGAGTACCATAAATTTTTATTAATACTAAGACCGGTGGAACAATGTATGATATGTATAGAAGAGTTCATAAATAATGAAGAAGCATTTTATTGGTTGGATGAAAATTGACGTACTGAACTATGAAATAATTAGGAGATATTTGTAGAAATGTGATATAGTTTAGCTTAAACAATTTTATATTAAATATTTTATAAAGTATTATATATATATATATATATATATATATATATATATATATTCTTCTAAAAAATTTGATGAATAAAAAAAGTTTCACACTTAAATGAAAAATATATTCAATTTGTTTAAAAATAAACATATATAATATACACAATATATATCTTTTATTCCTTTTCTTCCGCCATAAAAATAATTAGTAAAAAAAAATAAAATATCATAAGATTCGTAATAAGAAAGAGCCGCAACGGGAGAAATAATAGGTATGCAAGAGAGAGATAGTAGATATACAATAGAGACAGCGAAACGAAAAGAGAAGATGAGAACATGGCGGGCGGGGCGGGATGGCGGCGGCGGCGGCGGCGGGCCCGCCCCGCCAGAAGGGTATCTGGCCAGAAGGTTTGGTTTTATAATTCTTAAAGAATGCAAGGTAGGGCTCCCAAGTTGCAAAGTAATTGGGAAGGACCTTATGAAGTGGTTAGGAAAATGAATGACGTAGTTTATTGCATTTATAAAACAAAAAAACGTAAAAGTAAAGTGGTACATTTAGATAGATTAGCTCCATTTGAGGAAAGGAAAAATTTGTAGAGAAAAGAATCGAAGCTGAGTCTATAAATGTGTAAAAAGGAGATATATGGATATTTCATTTTTGGAGAAATAATTAATTTAAAAGAGAGTTCTTTTGGTAGATACAATTTATGTTTTCGTTTCCTGTTTGAGGTTTGTTGGCATCGCTTTAAGAGGAAGATCTTTTGCTTACTGCCCGAATATCAGGCTAAGGAAATCTTTTTTTTTTTAAGAAGTCTGCCTCGGCCTCGGTTTTTTTGAATCATGGTTTTTCCAAGGGATTTAAGGCGAATGCCGAGGCAGGGACTTGAAGTATCCAATAGGACGAAAGAGTCCACGGAAGCTTCTCCCCCCTTGTCCGAAGATTCAAGAGAGAAGTGCGCACAAGTACAAGACACAAGTACAAGATGAAGAAATATCAAGAAAGAAGACAAAAGAGGGAAGATGACCCCATAGCAGTGCGGAACTTCCGGGAGGGGTGAAGTTAGAACTGGTTCGGCTCGGTAACCTGCAGCAACAGCTCGGAGTAGAGCAGAAAGCTGATAGATTCCCTGAGAATTTTACCATGGAAGAAGAAGCCGATTTTTCTGCGAGGGAGTTCTCTAGAATTGTCGAAACAATTTCGAAGAGGAGAAGGAGGGTAATGTTACGAACGATGCTATCCTTATATCGAGTTTGAACCGTGTCGCGGTAAATTTTTATTTAATTGTGAAAGCTCTTGTTATTGCTCTCGTGCTTCAATGCATAATAAAGTTTGTGTTTCTTTCCTAAACTGTCTCTTCCTTCCCTGGCGTGAGTGTAACGTGAGTAACTCGCCGCGAGCGCGACAATATATATATATTTAGAAAATTATTTTAAATTATTAAAATTGTTTTTAATAGTTGCATAACAGTCATTTGAACAGAAAGTGTAATTATTTTTCCCTTTTATCATTCAGAAAAATCATTCAGAACATATCGAAATATATATTAAAGATATCGAAGAATAATTAATTTAGTGTTATACCTATAAGTTAAAACATTATATTATATATATATATATATATTTTCCTTTTTTTTTTACTTATTATCTTTATTATTATTATTATTATTATTATTATTAATACTACTACTACTACCGCCGCTGCCGCTGCTGCTGCTGTTGCTGCTGTTGTTGTTGTTGTTGTTGTTGTTGTTGTTGTTGTTGTTGTTGTTGTTCTTGTTGTTATTATTGTCGTTGTTGTTATTCCTACTATTATATTGATTATTTAATAATTATGTTATTATTACGATGCACACGTTCTTTTCTTTCCATAAGGTAAGTTTATTTAAAACTCACAAAAAATTGAAGGATTTATTTTAAGTGGTTATGCGTCCAATACAAAAACGCCAGAGATTAGCCATCAAGTGGTCAGATGTTCGAATATTACCTTCTTAGCACATTTGGATACACTCTGAGCTTGCAAGAAAACATATATATATATATATATATACATACACATATATATATATATATACATATGTACAGGGTGTTACATCAACATATTAGACAGTACGTCGGATTGCGTGACAGATTTTGCAGGAGCAAGCGCGATTCAATAGGTAATGACAGCATATACATGTACTATCATAACTTATCGAGCGAATGGATCGCCTTTATATCAATAAAATTTGTATCGTTCCAATTATGATGGACTTGAACAATAACTGCTGATTATTATAAGAGAAGCCAAAATGACAATTGAAGATGAAAAATTGAATTTTAAGTTAATATGATATGATTTAAGTTAACATGATTGAATTTTAAGTTAATGTGATGAAAAGAATAAACATGACGACAAACTTTCTTCATCTTTTTACTTTTCGTGTTATATGTTAGATAGAATTTTCAGATTCAGAAGAAGTGAAAGAAATAGAATATGTTTATTGTAACTCGATATTGTATTCCACTTTTGAATCAGTTCTTGAAAGAAATCGAATCGATCTGAAATACAGCATAGAATATTTAATATTTTCAAAGTTTTTAATGTTTTTAATGTTTTTTTATGTTTTTAAAAAAATCAATAAATAGTTTTCATATATTCAAATATAAAAGAAATTTTTGACTTGAATATTTTATTATACTCTCAATAATTTTATCTTATTTTTCTTTTTATTGAAACTTATAACGCAATATACGAAAAGTAAATTGATGAAAAAAATTTGTCATGTTTATTTTTTTCATCACGTTAACTTTAAATTTAATCATGTTAACTTAAATCATCATATATCACTTACAATTCAATTGTTCATCTTTAATTGTCATCTTGATTCTTCTTATAATAATCACAGCAATTATTATCCAAATCACAATTGGAACAATGCAAATTTTATTGATATAGAGGCGGGCGATCTACTCGGTAAGTTATGATGGTACATGTATATAATGTCATTATCTATTGAATCGCACCTGGCCCTGCAAAATCTGTCACGCAACCCGATATATTACCTAATATGTTGATGCAACACTCTGTACATATATATAATATATATGTATATATATATATATATATATATATATATATATATATATATAATATATATATATATAAATATATAATATAATATATATTATATATATATATATATTTATATAAGTAGCAATATAAGGCCGGTTCTAACTCGGAAGCCCCGAGGGGGGGTAGAGGGGCAGAGGGGTTCCGCGACGCGAAGCACTCCATAAGTGGTTGGATGCGGGGTCCGCGGGGCAAGGGAGGGGAGAAGTGCGTCACTAGGCGCGGGGTCCGCGGGGCGAGGAGATGGAATATGACGCGGGATCCGCGAAGCGAGGGGTACTCGGCATGACGTTACACGGTGCGGGGTCTGCCGCCGCCCGTCGCCACCGCCGCCACCATGTCTGTCTCTTACCATTTTTTCTTCTCTCTTTCTTCCTCTTCTTTCTTCCTTCCTCTTTTCTTAAGTTCTCTTTCTTTTCACCAAGGTATCTCGTTTTGTCTTGATATTTTTTAATAAAATTTAATAAAAATTTTAATTTTTTTAATTAATTATTTTATTTAAAATCAATTATTTATTTAAAATTAATTATTTTTTCAAAGGAGATTTTTTTAAATATTACTTAGTAATTTAAATTTATTATTATGAGTGATATTATTATTCGCGACAAGATGCACGCGACTCGTTATCGCAGTGCAACCTGAAATCGCTGAAAAGAAGAATGGAGAATAAATCGAGTAATATTTATCATAATATACAATTATTGGTCATGTAATGCATAGTGTACAATATTATCTATTGCATACGTTAATAATTCACAATCTATAATTGAAGTTTTGTCAAAAATGTTGCTCTCGCGCAATATTTTTATTGCAATATATATACGTTTATCTGTGATACAATTCCGCCGTAAAAAGTTTATAAATTGTTTAAATTTTTCGCTGACACCATATATTCTCATAGAGTCAGTAATATACATGTTCGACGCAATGTTCAAGTTCAAATAAAAAGAATACGGTTGATGGCTTCATGTACAAGCATGTATCGCGCAATGTAAACTTTACAATATTTGTATTTCGTATTTGAACAAGTTCTATAATTAGATCATGAATCGACAATGAAGGAGCAATTGATTGCACAAGCTGCTCGATATCCACACGTTTCTCGATGAGGGTTTTCCACATTACATAAGGCAATAATATTTGATTGCCTCGATTATCACCAATACGTAATTCCACATAGGATACAGGTCCCATTGATTCCAATATCCAAATATTTATAAGCTGTGGATGTTAAGGCAAATCTTTTTCCCAATATACGAGATGTGACAAGGTTCCGAAGATAATAAATTATGAAAAGATATACTGTAAGGAGAAGAATACATATAAGTAAGCTATTAATATATTAAAATATATAAAATGTATAAGAAAGATTTGTGGTAATGAAATTTACTGTTTTTTGTACGCCTCATTCTGTTGAATCGAAGTGTAATAATTCACAGAGCTTCCCTTGTACATTTTTTCAAGAGCTGTTTCTTTTTACAAAGGTGACTGTTCGTCTTTCACAAAGCGATTAATGCAATAATGATTGTTAAAGTTCTTTTTAATTTGTATACCCCTCTATTCTTTTTTCGACAGTCTATTACGCGAGATGTGAAATATAACTCTCATTAAAATTGCAATTTTGCATTTTTGCATAAGCACCGACGAATGGCAGCTGCGATGAGATTACAGAATAAATCTACTTTAGGCACGTTTTCGTACATCATTCGATATATGATGTAACTGTAGACACTGCAACATTTCCAGTAATATTAGCGCCAATATATGGCTGCTGCGATGAATTTCGCGTAAATATCTTTATCATGTCACAATGAGATCATCTCACGTATTAAAATTGCAAATTTGCAAAGCCACATAGGTCAATGGTACAAAATATATATTTTTTAAGAATTGATGTTTTTCGCAATGAGATCGGACACATATTAAAATTACAAACTTGCAATTTCACGTAGGTTAATGGTATAAAAAAATATGATATTAAGAACAATGGGATACGTCACAACGTGTCCTGCGATGAGATCATTGTGTTAAAAACGCAATTGTTGCATTTTTACATAAGTCAAGAATAAAATCTTTATATATCATTTGATACACTTTGAAATTAAATGCCACATGCGAAAATATTCTAAAGGAGATACAACCATCATGGTAAGATATAATGAAAAGACTGTGACACGTTCTGTCATTAGTCGAATTGTAAGTTGAGAGTTGTACATCAAAGAAGATAATTAATATGGAGCAAACCTAATGTGTTCTTTTGGAACAATTTATCCGATTGAATTCGAGAGAAAAGTACTTCGCGTGGGAGTAACGATGCGACAAGTATATCGAATCGCTAGAAGAGCGATTTTACGAATTAAACGCCCGCGATTATCAATTAGTATTAGACAATCATTGGTCGCACGGAGCGCGACTCGAAAGTTTGAAAGATTCGGTACATCAACGATTTGTGACCGGGGGCTCGAGCCATGCTTGATGCAATCTCTCCTGTCGCGCTCCAGAAGGATTATTTGTATATTTGTCAATGGCGTTGGAGGGTGTCGCCACTGCAGTCTGACCTGCATCCATCGACAGAATAGGACCATCATCTCTCTGGAGTACCGGTCGTGGGGATTTGACAAAATACATGTATATATGTATATTGTAATATACGTATTAGGTGTACAAAAAAGTTCTGAGCTTTTTTTGTAAAATTCAATCTTTATTCAAAAACAAACAAAAAAATATTAATCAACGAAATATTCCCCGTTTGCATCAACGACCTTTTGCCATCTTTCGAGTAGCTTGCGAATTCTTTGACGATAGAAGAAGCTCACCGGCTTCGAAGCGATAAAGTCATCAACGCATTTTCGTATCTCTTCAAATCTCACGAAATGTGTATCAGCCAAATGATGCTGCAGCGACCGGAATAGGTAGTAATCGGAAGGCGCCATGACTGGGCTATACGCCGCGTGCGGGAGAAGTTCCCAGCCTAACGCAAAGATATGGTCCTGAGGCGCTTTCGCAACATGTGGTCGAGCATTGCCATGAGGCAAGATCACTTTACGTCCTTGGCCAGTAAATGACCTCTTTTCTTCTAATGCATCAGTCAAATTGGTCAATTGTTGTTGGTAGCGGTCTGCCGTGATTGTTTTACCCGGTTGTAACAACTCGTAATACAACACACCTTTTCAATCCCACCAAATATAGAGCAAAATCTTCTTGGCGTGGATATTGGGCTTTGGCGTCGATGTCGAAGGTTGACCAGAGTCAACCCATAATTTTCTACGTTTAGGATTATCATAAAGAATCCACTTTTTATCGCCTGTAATGATTTTGTGCAGAAAATCTTTTTTCCGGAACTTTGAAAGCAAAGTGAGTGCAGTGTCACGCCAACGATTTTTGTTGTCTTTGGACAATTCATGCGGAACCCATCTGACTTCCTTCTGAACCTTTCCCATCGTATGTAAACATACGGAAATGGTTTGCTGCGTAACGCCAAGCTGTTCTGCAAGCTCCTTTTCAGTTTGCGCAGAGTTTATATTCAGCAGTGCTTGCAATTCGTCCGTTTCAATCTTTTGAGGGCGTCCAGCACGCGGTTCATCTTTAAGACTGAAATCTCCTTGGCGAAATTTTTGATACCATCTTTTACATGTAGTATAACTTATAGCGTTCTCTCCATATGCAGCACAAATCATTGCAGTGGCTTCAGCAGCATTTTTCTTCAGATGAAACGCGAAGTGGATGGAAAATCGAATATGCTCTTTTGTTATTGCCATCGTGAACACTACTGATTTTTGAGGTTATGTGCATCAAACGCCGAACCGTATGACACTTTAGAAGGCCAAATGTCAACGCTTTAAAATCGCAAAAGGACGGGAAGATATATAAAATTTAAATTGTTATTTCGGTTGTATGAAATCTAAAGCTCAGAACTTTTTTGTACGCCTAATATATATGTGTATCATTGTATTGTTGACGTGTTATTTTAGAATAATATGTTTAGACACGTTATTTGCGATAAATATCATCACATGCCTCGGTAGTCGAAGGGATAAGATGCCTGCCCGGTAAACAGGAGATCCAGATTCGATTCCTGGCTGAGGTGATATTTTTTCGCAAAATAATTGCGAGTTTTCACGACTGGTTCGTGCTCGGGCCCCGCCGTGACGCACACTCTCCCTTCTTATTTGAGACTGCTGGATATAGCGCAGGCCTCAGATAGCGCAAGATTAATACGGCGTTTGAAGCCGTGTTTTGACTGGTGCGGTCATTAATACGAAGCACATCGAACTTCGCCAATTTCTCGAGGATGCAATGGACATTGTGTTTGAGCGTATGCAAAATCATGCAGAAACATAACAATATCAAGGTGAATACAGTATATAACGATGAATTTGTTGTGAATGATAAACGTGCAAATAAAAGTGTCAACACGAGAAATTGTGAACTCTTTCGTTCGTCCAATTTACACGAGTAGTACGAGTTGCGCGTTATTGAGCCTACTTTGACATCCCTGGAAAAATTTCAGGAACGCGATAGCGGGTGAGCATTATCGCGTATACTCAATTTGACTGTTAATATAAACAAACAATCCTCTGCATGCAGGATGTTACATTCAGTTACTGCGGGAAATTATGATGAAGAGAGCGGTGATCAACGTACAGTCTACGAACAATGCGTGTTTTGCATGGTCAGTGGTCGCGGCTCTGCATCCAATTGAAAGAAACAGAGGAGAATCCTCGTATCCACATTATACGTCGGTACTCAATTTTCAAAATTGAGCTTCCGATGACCAAAAAGTTTGAATTTCTCAACAACATATCCATAAATGTATACTGCATCGAAAAGAAGAAAGAACTTTCGATCCTTTCGATACATCTTATCAATACGAAGAAGGAAAAGCCTGTCAATCTGCTATACGTGCAGGATCCGCGGGATGATAACGCGAGACATTTCGTATGGATCAAGAATCTGTCCCGCCTCATAAGCTCGCAACTCAACAAAAAAGAACACAGGAAATTTTTTTGTGACCGGTAAGTATACATATTTTAATAAGTTGAGAAATATTTTATACTCTGTAATGGCGGGGCCGTTACTTGTAACAAATATATATATAAATAGATATATGCTTGGCTTATTATCCTGCGCTACCTGTCCTGCACGCACACTGCTCGCGCTGTCGCACTCGCTTGCCTGTACGCCGCACGCGCCGTCTCGCTCACGCTATCTCTCACGGTGCCCCACGCGATACCGACTCCCCACCGCCGGATCGACGGCGCACAATGGGGAACGCCGGCCGGGTATATAAGCCCGGCCGGCCGAGACATGGGATCAGATCCCATCCTGCGATCCGACTCCTGACATCGACCTGACCAGTATCTACTACTTCTTGGAGCCAAGGTTTCGCTTGATTCTGCCGGGTTTCACCGGTTTTCTGTCGGGTTTCGCCGACTCCTGTCACCACTCCTCGGGCTAAGGTTTCGCTTAGCTCTGTCGGGTTTCGCCGACTCCTGTCACCACTCCGCGGGCTGAGGTTTCGCTCAGCTCCATCGAGTTTCGCCGGTTTCCGTTGCGAAGACAAAGCTCGACGTAACACTCAGCCCTGCCAACAATACCTAACCGTCCCACCTGACATTAGCTTGTAAGTGTATGCGATAGAGATTAAGTCCGCTAGTTATAAGCCGGTAATTCTACGATCCTTAGCTGTAACCGCGCCGTAGCAACTAAGCCGTTGTCGATCGCACGCCGCACCTGTCTAGCGCTTTGCGTCAACCGCTTTGCGTCTCCGCTTTGCATCTCGCCTCCTGCTGCCCACTACCCGGCGGCATCTCCCGGCCCTGCATTCTGTATCTATCTTTTTATCAATAAACGATCTTTTCGCTGCAATCTGTGTTCGCGTACGCTTGAGTCTCCCCTCCTCTCGAATCCGGACACCGACGAGCCGATCGAGCCATCCGAGCGTCGAGCGAGGCGACCGTGTTACAAATCGTTTTAAAAAAAAGGATTAAAATAATTATGTTTCTTGCAGATGTTTACACTATTTTAGCATGAGTGAAAAATTGGAGGCTCATCTCATGGACTGTACAGAGATGAACGACTGTGTCATCACATTACCGAATGAGGACAACAAGTGGCTCAGTTTCAACAATTATAACAGGAAAGAACAAGTTTGTCGTGTATGTGGACTTGGAATGAATTCTGAAGAAGACGGAAAATGGATATTCGAAAACATCAAGCTACGCGTATCAGCACGGGTATTTAGCATAGGATATTATGTACGCTCATACGATAATTCACTATCCACATATCGGTTTCGTCGCGATAAGGATTGTGTCGTGTGGTTTGACAAGGAACTCAGAAGTTTAGCGCAACGCGTAAAGACTATTTTGTCCGATTAATGTCCCTATGGCAGATTTTACGCGAGAAGATTGGGAAAAATTTAATGCTACGTACTGTCACGTACTGTGCGAAAAACCATTCGCTCCAGATGACACGCGGGTACGCGATCATTGCCATCTAACCGGTCGATTTAGAGGTCCCGCGCATTCAAATTGTAATTTAAATTACAAAGACTCGCATTGCATTCCCGTAGTTTTTCACAATTTATCCAGCTATGACACGCATTTTATCATTACGGAAATAACTACGGCATATGAAGGATGAATAGAATTACTTCCGATAACAAAAGAAAAATACGTTTCGTTTACAAAAAATGTCAAAGATACGGAAGAAAAAATGAAGATCAGAATCAGAAAAAGTATGTTAAATTACGATTTATTGATTCATTCAAATTTCTCAATACCAGTCTCGACAAACTGGCATCCTTCTTGAGTAAAGATAAGCTACGAATATTGCAATGCGAGTTTCAAAATTTGTCGACACAAGATTTTAACTTACTGACGCATCTTTTCGTACGAGTACATTGACTGCGTCGAAAAGTTAGAGGAGTTATGTTTATCATCACGCGAATCATTTTACAGTTCATTGACAAGTGACACCATGTCCGAGAGCGATTACACGCATGCCGGCAGCGTTTCTCCATCCAATGCTCGGCGAATACAGCGATTTATATCTCAAGACTGACATCTTGTTGTTGGCTGATATTTTTGAAAATTTTCGTGATAGTTGCATCGCAAGTGGACTCGATCCTGCGTACTATTATATCCCACCGGGTTTTACGTGGGACGCAATGTTGAAGCATACTCGCGTCAATTTCGAACTCACTCACATCGACATGGTCATATTCATCGAACGCGATATATGCGGTGGTCTAGTCAATGTTCCAACCGATACGCGCGAGCTAACAACAAGTACACGCAGTCATACGACCCATCGAAACCATTGTCGTACCTTATGTATTTTGACGTTAACAACTTGTATGGTTGAGCAATGTGTCAATCATTGCCTTACGCAAATTTTCGATGGATCATCGACGTGTCCAATTTTAAGGTAAACGCAACATCACATTCGCCTATCGGTTACATTCTCGAGGTAGATTTGGAATACCCAGAACATCTTCACGACGCGCACATTAACTTACTATTTTGTCCAACGCGCGATAAACCACTCGTAAGCGACAGGATTCCTCGCAATCTTGTACGATAAGAAACGTTACGTCATATATTATCGCAACCTACAGCAATGTATTCATCACCGTCTTCGCATTACAAAAATACATCGCGTATTGCAATTTTCGCAATCTTCATGGCTCCGAGAGTATATCGAACTCAATACGAAATTTAGAACACTCGCTAAAAATGATTTCGAGAAAAATTTATATAAATTGATGAACAACGCGGTCATGTTGACCTTAAACTTTTAACAAAATGGAAGGGAAGATATGGCGTGGAGGCAATGATCGCGAAACCAAATTTCCACAATCGAAGCGTTTTTTCAGAGAACTTGATAGTGATCGAATTGCGTAAACTCGAGGTGAAGTTCGACAAACCAATCTATAGGTATGTGCATCCTCGACATATCAAAGACATGTTTGTATGAATTATGATTACATGTCACCATTGTATGGCGAGAAATGTAAAGTAATGTACACGGATACCGACAGTTTAATTTATCACATCGTGCGACGACGTATATACGATATCATGAAACGTGATATTAAAAGATTCGACACGAGTGATTACGTGGTTGATAATGTATACGGTATTTCACTTGCTAATAAAAAGATACTAGATTTGATGAAGGACGAAAACAATGGTGCAATTATGACTGAATTTGTAGGGCTTAGAGCAAAAATGTACGCCTTGCGTGTTGATGGAACAAATGATATGAAAAAAGTCAAAGGCGTCAAGAGTAACGTAGTAATAAAATCGATAACATTTGATTTACGCACAGTGTTTGCGAGACGAGACTGAAATGACACGACAGCAGTCTTGTATAAGATTAAAATTGCATAAAGTATATATACGATATCCGAAAACAAAAAAATTGCTCTAAGTCCGTACGTGATAAGCGATACATTATACCGACACATTGTCATGGGGACATTATAAAATACCATTATAATATATATCTTGTAAATAAAAAACTCATTTGTTTTGTATAATATATATTGTAAATAAAAATTCATTTACTTCTATAAATACTTCTATAAATTGTAATACATATATAAAGAACTTGTATTAAACTTATTTTACAACACGTTATTTTTGTATATCTATGAATTGTGCGAATTATCAAATCCCAATCATTTAACATAAACCTCGTTTCTCCTTTTGCCTAATACTTTTTCAACGAGATACACGTCGGGGTTTACAACGCGATGCAATTCGTATTCGTAGAATCCTCCAGCGATTGATTTTCCACATGAATCTTGCAATAGATATGTCACGGGATTAATTTTCTGAACTTTGATGATCTTAAATACCTTCGTGATCCAATTTGGCGTATAACCTTTTTCAAATATTGTATAATCTTGAATTTACTCACATGTACCGAATCGTCTACTTTGAATCGTGCGGGTACAGCAATTTTTATTTGATTATACACTGTGGTCAAGAGTTTGTCTGCGATTGCGGGGGTAACATCGATGAATCGCATACCGATAGTTCGATGCTTTCGCGTATTATACGCCGAGACGAGACGTGATAACAAGTCGAGCCATCTATATAATCATTGCCATTATGAGTAAATATCTTCCACATGTCATTTTTCAACGTGTGATTGAACCGTTCGACGATTGATGCTTTCATTACAGAATATGTCGAATAGTGATTAATATCGTGCCTCTTTATGACTTTTTGTACATTTGCATTATAAAATTCCTTTCCTCTATCTGCAAATTTTTCGGACATCTTCCATCGTCTCGAATTATCTTTCCGATCGCTCTTGCAACTTCGTCTCCATTCTTGGTCTTGAGCGATACGGCCCATGCGTGCTTGCTCAGCACATCGATAATAGTGAGGATATAGTGGTAACCTTTGTTGAATCGCGTATAAGATCACATTTCGACTACATCTGCCTGCCATAGGTCATCGTACCCGCGTACTATGACACGTGGAAAATTTCTTCCCGCCGGAGCGTGCAGTTCCTCCACTAGCCGCTGCTTTTCAGAATTTTTCTTCTTCTCGAACATCACGCAAATAACACAAAATTTGGTGTATATTCTTATCTACGTACTCTCGGTGCGATGAGTAATCATCATTTGTCGAAGCTCGTTTAAAATAATCTGCACGTCCTTTTGGAACGCAATCAATTTTTTCTCGATTTTGTTCTGTCGATCCTTCAAAATTTGTACACTATGTTCCACGTACCGTTTGTTTACAACGTCGCCATCATCTACCGGTAACGCTACACGTCGAATTTTGCGTGATTTTGCATCAAAGTCGGCTGCGACCACGCAAAGAGCGTTATCGTGCACGTAATTTCTGACTAATCCACTCCATTGGTAGTATGGTTCCGCTCCGCTTCTTCCAAGTGATGTCCCAAACTTGTTGATTGGCATTTCGACACTTGTTAAATGACTCATTTCCTTGACACGCGGTTCAATTTATAATGAGATCAGCTTCAACAAGTTCCTCGATAATTGACTGTATCTCGTTGTCGTGAGCGTTGTGTCCAGCTTGGCGCGAAGCCTCGAGTAATCGGAGACGATCTACAAGTTCATTTGAATCATCCCAATGCACGTAATCGATGGCATTATCGTTTAATGTCATGACACGTGGTATACTTCTTCCGACTTTTTGGGGTAGAAGGGGTGCGATTACATACTTGTATTTGTATCTTTTATTACCCATAACTGGATTAAGCATATTATGATTACGTCTATGTGCGTTTGTCAGTAGCAAAATATCTTTGTATTTCTGTTTATTTTCTTCAGTGTACAATTCATCGTCAGGTACTTTTTTAAAAATTAACTCGTAAAGACCTTCCGTTCTCAAATATCTTATTCCGTTTATAAATATATTGTCATCTTTGCTTCGAAACGCTTATCACCAAGCATCAATCCATCGTTGGTGAAATAAACATCATAAACGTTATCTATATCCTTGTTTCCGATTAAAACAGCTCTCATGTACTTTTGTCCTAGTGGACCGAAATGATTTTGCAATGTTTCTAGACCTTCCGAGGTTTGTAACTGACGTCGAACAGACATCACCAGTGACTCGTTAGTAGTTTCGAAAACATCTTCGACAGGTAAAATATTGTTTGAAGGCTGTTCATATGATGTTGCATGTGTGACATTAATCGGAACAGAGGTCATCACTGATACGTCCGATAAAGCATTTGATCGTTTTCATGGAGTAGAAGTTATCAGTGAATCATCTAAATTTTGCGATCGTTTTCGTTTTGTCTCCCTTGTCACGTTAGGCTTCGGAATAGAGGTCATCACTGATACGTCCAATAAAGCGTTTGATCGTTTTCGTGGAGTAGAAGTTATCAGTAAATTATCTAAATTTTGCGACCGTTTTCGTTTTGTCTCCCTTGTCACGTTAGACTCTATCTTATACTTAGGTTCTTCACCGTCGGTATTTTCAACAATTTGAATCAAAGGTTCGACAATCGGTTTGAACTGTCTTTCCAAAGCAATATCCTCTTCTATCTTACCCGTTTTTAAGGCGCGATATTTCTTGCGAATTGAATCGCTCGTTTTCGCAATCTGCTTTACTATTTTCTCGCGATTTCTAATCTCCTCGTTATTATCCATGTTCGTAAACGTTGTCTAGTCGACGTATCATTAATAACTAACAACATTATAGTATCGCAAAATCGTTAAATTCTTTTCTGTATCGTCCATTAGCAAGCGTGCTGTCTTTGTTTATCACTACGAAACCATATTTTTGTTGCCAACAATTGCGACACAATTCACAGAAATCCTCGTAGGATATGTCAATGTTTACGTGATCGTTGTATACATGTTTTAGATTGGTATCATCTTATTTAAATAGAATCAACAGATTTGCGTTGTCGCGTATAAGATGCTTGGATATTTTTGCATACGTCTGACAGAGATAGAAGCAATCGACGTCAGCGTGACAGCCCATTGCAAAGTACTCTCTTACTGTACCTTGCTTGTCGCACGCCACGTCATCAAAGATAAAGATGGAATTCGGAAGCGCTTCGCTCGGTGGAATGACGTCGCTATTATTGGAAAATGTAAAATAACCAATTTCTTCTATCGATGTTAATAAATTTTCCAAGTATCAATATTTCTGCAGCGATTTAGAATATATGTACACGTTTTCAAAGCTCACACCGTGTGGACTCTCCAGCAAACTTATCAACACGTTTGTTTTGCCACAATTTGACGGTCCACATATGATACCACGTATAGAAATAGGAAGCATGTTTCCATGTTTGCGTGTTTTCCTTTCAAATTGTACTTTGTCGTCTAAATTAATCACTCTGATCGTCTGTGATTGTACGCACGAATTGCATTTTGTCTCCCTACAACGACAATAACTGAAAACGGTGTAGAAAAAGCGGATCTATTTATAGAGGAGTACGGAGCGAAACCGCTCAATAATCAAAATGTTTCTTATCGTGTCAGATAGCTGTGATATTTACAATATAACATCCGAAAAGTTACAATATATACCGAAAGTTGTTTTACTATGAGAATTTCAAAACTGCATAGATCTCTTGTGGGACAAGCTGCCCGAGCATATAAAGACGGATTTGGAGGTTCGAACCTATCGTCGCTGCGTCGAACATTATAACCAACCGTGGCAACGCACACATATCGACGGTCCGACACCGTTGATAAAGAATTGTGACGAATGTCAGCGAAAGGCAGAGGTCTGTTAAATCGAGCGAAAAATGTGCTTCCTTTCGAATTGCATATCCTCGGATATCAATTTTGCGGTTCTGGAACACATTTAGGAAAGCGGTTGGCTAGAGGCGATCGAGAAATTAATATATTGGATGCTGCGTGCCGCGAACACGATATAGCTTACTCACAAAGCAACGATCTCGCTAAACGACACGTAGCCGACAATATACTCGCCGCAAAAGCGTGAAAACGCATCACTGCGAGAGATTCGACTCTGGGTGAAAGAGCTGCCGCCGCAGCTGTCTGGGCGGCCATGAAGGCCAAGACAAAAATCGGCATGGGTTTGAAAATGAAGAAGAAGCCGATGAAGAAAGCAATGAATAAAAGAATACTTCCAGTAGCGAAACGCAGTGGTATCCTACTTATCCTGCCATTGTTGGGAGTTCTCGGTTCATTAGTTGGTGGAGCGGCGGGAGTCGCCAAGGCAGTGAACGATAACAAAACTGCGCAACGTCAACTAGAAGAATTGAAACATCATAATCGTGCTATGAAAGGTCATGGACTTTATCTCGCTCCATACAAGCGTGGACGAGGTGCCTCTTCAAGAAAAAAAAAACGTCAAACAGACATTAAAAATTTCTAAAGATATAACTACCAATGTACAACTACAACAATTGGCAACGCGTATGCGCATTCCGTATTTTAGAGATGTTTTTATGCGTACTACCTTACCTACAGGAATACATTGAAGAGTGGTATCTTGAATTTGGATAATGCTGAGGGATCAGGTATTCATTGGGTAGGATTGGGTAGGATTGGATATGCAAAGAGAAGAGATCGAGCTATTTATTATATTTTGATAGTTTTGGCAATCTTCGACCACCGAAAGAATTGGTACGATATTTAGAAAAGACATACATCGAGTATAATCGCACAGCATATCAACGGTATAATCAAAGCAATTGTGGATAATTATGCCTGCAGTTTCTGAGAGGAGTTGATAATCAATTTAAGAACCGACATTGCGTTATATATAAAATCAGTATTCGATCAAATGTCACTAACGTTTACGTTGACTGGTAAGAATAGTCTGCTCTCGGTAAGCTACTTTCTAGCCATAGATTTGAGCGATGGTGATTACGAACTTGGTCTGGCAGATTTTGAAATGTACTACGCGATACCGAATGTAACATTGTTTAATAACAAATTTTACTTTGACAAAGACGACAAAAAGATTGTCATTCCCGAAGGACCGTACGAACTGCATGACATAAATAGATATTTAAAACGTGTAATATTACAACAATATCCTCAACGATGTTGTGAAAAAGAAGATGCGAAAGAGAAGATGAAGGGAACGAGTATTCACTGATTATTCGAACTAATAGCAATACGACAAAGAGCGAGATTAAGTGCGCTTATTGAATAAATTTCGTTAAATCTGACAACATTGGATCGCTGCTTGGATTTTCGTCGAATTGCATACTGGAGCCGCAACAATGGCACGAATCGCAGATGTATCGATAAATATTGTCAGCGTAAATATTATTGCATAGAAAAAATTATTTTCATGCATTAAATATTATGCATTAAATATTATGCATAGAATGCAATATGACCGCTGGTGCGTACAGCAACGACAAGTGTGTACATACGATACATGAGTTTTCACAGAGCGTGCCACCAGGATATAAAATATCGGAAACGCCGACGCAAATCATTTACCTTCCGATCATCGCACGGAACATTACAGATTTAACGATACGCATTGTAGATCAAGACGGCCGATTGTAATTTGAGAGGTTTTTATTTCATTATTTCTTTCTCTTGAAAACAATCCAATTCTCAGAAATTTAACAGTTTTTAAATGAAGTGAGGAATTTTTATTTTTAATTTTCTCTGGATAGGATTATGTCGAATTACATAGTGAGGTTTGGTAACTTCCCTCCTCGCAATCGACGGAGCTGGAAATTGCCAGAGGAGTACAGAAATTTTTCTCTACAATTCCAGAATTAATTTTTGAGGTAGTTTCATATTTTCCACTCTCAAGATTGGATTGTGTCGAATTACGTAGTTTGGTAATTTCCCTCCTCGTAATCGACAGAGGTGAAAATTGCTAAAGAAGTGCGAAAACTTCCCTCTGCAATTTCTAGATTTTCAGAAGAAGTTTAGAAATTCCCCCTCCAGGGATTTCGGGATTGAAATTTTCATTTTTATTACCTCTCTTTATTTTTTAATTTCTCATAAATTTGATTTTTATTTTTATAGGATTTATAAGATTCTTAGTTCTCTCTTGATTTATATTCGTGCGTGCGTGCGTGCGTGCGTGCGTGCGTGCGTGCGTGCGTGCGTCGTAATACGAAAGAACAAAGATTATCTGCACACTCAACAATCCAAAAATGTTCGTGTTTTTCGTTCTATTCTATAATGCATTAAAAATATATAAATAAAAGCATTTATGACAAATAGATTTCATTTGATAACTGTATTACTGATTCGCCCAAGAATAGGCCATAACTGACTTCTTCAACTTTTCGTTATATGTAATCCATCAATTTCAATGTTTATATAAATTTTATCGAGAATTTTCGAATAATACGCATGGCTTCTCAATTCATCTGTAATGCCTCTTAATAAACCATAATGAAAAAATTTTCCCGGTATAACTTTTCGTGTTACAGTCTTTCAAGTAGTGCACAATAAAGTGCGCGCATCCTTCGGTAATTGTTCCATAGATAAATAAATTTTTATTATTATCAGCAAAGCCGATAAAGCCGCATATTCCACTTATTACAAATGAAAATGCCTAATTGCAGTTTTGCAGCCAAATTTTCTTCGTTACCAATATCAAAAATATCTTCCTCATCTATATCATAGTAACATAGTTAACTTCTATCTGATCCATTCTTTCTTGTGAAGAACAACTTACAAATGTCTCTGTAATACTTTCATTTTCAGATTCGTCCGTGACGAATTCGTCTTCGATACTATAACTTTCAACGTTATCAATGTTATGGTGTGTTACATTGATCTCAGATAAAAAAATAACTTTGTCAACATGTGCTACAATTACTAGTCGCCTACGTTTCTGTCTCTCAGACAATTGCAAAAAAGATTTACGCTCATTCATTTTCTTTTACAATGTTGCAATGAAACTGTGGCGGCCACTGATATTCAATCGCGCCATAACACACGGCGTAGCACGGGCCTACCAGGCGCCATAACTTGCGCGACCGCCACTAGGTGGCGCGAACCTTAAATACTTTCTCGTGTCTAACTTTCATCACTCGAACTATATAAGAGCAGCAGTGGGCACCGCTCAACGAGGATTGAACCGAGGTCCACTCTAGCCTAGTCAGGATATACACGACTGACCAAGCCAGCGTTACCGACCGCTCTCAGGTCGCAACTTCTTTCCTCAGGGCGCACACACAATCCACCCGTTTCCGGGCGAGCATCTCTCCCCGGCGGACTCCTCTCCGCAGTCGACAACGCCGCGCAACAATCCGGGCGACCACTCATCGACCGACGTCGCCGCTTCACTCAATTGACGGCGCCGAACTGCGCCGACGACACCGCTACGGTGATCGTCGAACCTCCACTCTAGTCCACTTACAATGACGAATCGTCGCAGCCACAGACGCCGTTTCTATTGGCCGACAAAGCAGAACTCTCACGACCGACAATGCCGCTACGGTCGGCCGTCATCACAGAATCCCCGCGACCAGTGACTCCACTTCAGTCGACTCACGACGACAAATCGTTGTGCCACAAACGCCGTTTCTATCGGCCGATGCAGATAGCGGAAGCAGAGCTCTCACGGCTACTAACGCCGTATCCAATGGAGCGATCATCCACGAGAGAGGACCACCGGGACTTATTGTCGACGCTACCCGTCCGTCAACCGGAAACCGGTCTATGGATTTATCCTTTATTACACGACGATTTCGAGGAAGGAAGGCCGCTCAGTGTCTCAAAAGGAGATACTTAGAGCTGTTTAGCTCGACTTCCTCTTCTGAAGACAACCCGCAAAGGTTGACAATACCATCCGGGATGCCACGCGAGAGAGAGTGTTCTCCGATGCCCGGTAGGTCTTTAGATCGGAACAATAACAAACAAAAGAAGTGACGACTATATAAATCGAGCCACGTAAAAACTAGCCACTCACGTTAGAAGGTTCTTCTTCGAGAACTCGGCCACCCAAACGGATCCGTACGACCTGGTTTCATGGAAACCAACGACTCGATACCGACGAGGCGCACGCCAAAAACGCCGTGAAAGGCTCAAGCGCGCTCTTAGCCGAGAGGATGAGGTCCACTCTACCAGTGTGAGCTTGCTCACGTGGATCGTGCAAATTATTTTCACCGCTATACCAAGTTTGAATAAAGCCAACATGGACTGTGTTTAATCCTACTCACAAGTATCGGTTATTATGCGTGCCCTCTGCACCCTATCCTTTGCGACCTTAGTATTAAGTGCGCTATCACTGCTCTAATTGCTTGCACTATATTGGTTGCTGCACCTTCCGCTTTGCTTCTTCTGAATACAGCACTGACCTATCATACAGCTGTCCGAAGAATCGAAGCCATAGAGATGAGCACCTGCATGAGGGATAGGCCGAGAAAGCATTCACGCATGCATTAAGCAACATTCTTGTTCTCCAATCACGTATACACCATCCTTGCTGCTACGACTCACTCTCATTCTCTCTCTCTCACACACACACACACACACACACACACACACACACACACACACACACACACACACACACACACACACACACGTGCGCGCGCGGCCACAAAACAATATACTGCATATAATGTCTGAATTAAAAGAACGAATAATGAAAAACGATTATTACATGTATACTTCTTATTGAACTATGCAAAGAGCAACTCGTACGTGGAAATCAAACTTTAAATGAATGATTTAAATGAATTTACTGAATAATGATAAGAATAAGAATAGTTATACAAGTTCTCGATCATTATACATATACATTAAGTTTCAGTTAGCTACTTATTTCAATTTTATTCTTTTCAGTGCATCCAAATATATGTTTTAAACAATAAAAATATAAAAAATAAAAAATTGGTAGAAGTGACAGTCAGAAGAATTTTTGAACCCTGATAATGAAGTATTTCTTTGAAATGACAGCGTAAAGAATTAAAATTTAAAAAATTATCCTGTGAAGATTTTTTACAGATTTTTAAATGCTTTTTCATGCAGAAAAAGAAAAATGTCAAATATATATATATAAAATATATATATTGTTACGACCAAGCGATGTTCCGCTCGACGCTATCCGATTTCCAACGTGAAGATTGTTCTTTACCGCGGTTGTCAAGCGGTCGCCAAGGGGTTGTTGTAGCGAGAGAGTCAGTGGTACGGCGCATGAATTTGAGCCGGACGCGGATTATAATTGCGAATAATAATAATTAATTGTGAAAGTTCTTGTTAATGCTCCTGAGCTTTGTGCGTAATAAAATTTGTGTTCTTTTCCCAAACTGTTCTTCCTTTCTTGACGCGAGTGAACCCGCCGCGAGTGTGACATTTTTGGAGGCTCGTCCGAGATCGGAATAAGAAAGAACATGGCGGAGCGTCAAGCGGAGTCGAAAGGAAAGGAAACAGTGACGGAGGTGGGACAGGAAGGAGCGTCGGGGAGACGGGTTGTCTCAGCAAGAAAGAGAGCTTGTGTGCGTACGGAGGAACCGACTCCGAGCTTGGAGATGGTTCTCCGAATGACTATTGAGGAGTTTCGCCTTCTTAGAGAGGAGCGAGCCGAGCGGCGACTGGATGACAGCGTTAAATGCCAGGCCAGTCGTTAATTAATTAATTTCTTTTCGCTTTTATAAGATAAATTTTGTTTTTCTTTTTATTTGATTTTGCGCGCTTTTCAGTTAAAGAAAATTCTTTTATGATGAGTTTTCTTTTGACACGAATTGATTATCGGACGGACGCGCATACGTTTTTCAAGTTTGGCACAGGCTTCGATGTCTCGATTTTAGATAGGAGAAAAATCAAATAATTTAGGGAGTCTTATGATCTTCGAAGTTTCTTTTAAGTGTCTGTTAGAGGGGGAACTCGTTCAGATGTGTGAATTCCGTTTCAGGGAAGCGTTTTAGAGTGGGTCGTGATTTTCATCGGAGCCTGTGAAGAAGTCGATTGTTCTTTCCAAAGAAGGAAAAATATTGAATTGAAAGATGTTCTTATTTTATAAATTACTGTTTCTGTTTCTTTATTTTCTTTAAGTATTTCATGAAGAGGAGTTGCAAAAAAACGTGGAGAGGAAGATCTTCTGCTTACTGCCCGGACATCTGGCTAAAGAGATCTTTTTTCTTTTTAAGAAGTTCGTCTCGCCCTCGGTTTTTTTTAACCATGGTTTTTCCGAGGGACTTAGGGCAAATGCCGAGGCGGGGACTTACTTGTCCGTAAGGACGAAAGGGTTCACGGAAGCTTCCCCCCCTTGTCTGAAGATTCAAGTGTGAAATGCGCAAGACACAAGCGCAAGATAAAGGAACATCATGGAGAAAGAAAGAAGAGGGAAGATGACCTCGCAGCGGCACGGAACTTCCGGGAAGGGTGAAGTTTGAGACTGATTCGGCGTTCGGTAACCCGCAGCAGCAGCTCGGGGTAGAGCAGGAAGCCGACAGATTCCCTAAGAGTTTCATCATGGAAGAAGAAGCCGACTTTTCTACGGAGAAGTTTTCTGGAATTGTCGGGACGACAATTTCGAAGAGGAGGGGGATAGTGTTACGATCGAGCAATGTTCCGCTCGACGCTATCCGATTTCCAACGTGAAGATCGTTCTTTGCCAACGCGATTGTCAAGCGGTCGCTAAGCGATTGCCAAGGGATTGTTGTAGCGAGAGAGTCGGCGGGTGAATTTGAACCGTAATGCGGATTATAATTGAGAATAATAATAATTAATTGTGAAAGTTCTTGTTAATGCTCCTGAGCTTTGTGCTTAAAGTTTGTGTTCTTTTCCCAAATTGTTCTTCCTTTCTTGACGCGAGTGAACCCGCCGCGAGTGTGATAATATAATAAATAAATATATATATATATATATAAATGCTCTGTCTATTAAACTATATATTATTCCAATCTTTTGACTCAATGGATAGTTCGAAAAATAAGATAAATAGCGTCCAGAGAATGTCTCTTTGTGAAACCAATCAATAATAATTGTGTTATCAACCACTTCCAACAAAAGATCCAGAAACTTATGCTACAATTTTTTTCTTGTTCAATAGTAAATTATAATTTATCAAATTTTTATGAAAATTGTTAAAGGTATTTAAAATATTGCTAATTTAATCAGCCGGTCTCGCTAATAAAATATTATCAACGTATCTGTAATAAAGTGGGAAATTAACAATTCTATTTATCGTTGCATTTTCTAGATCTTGTAAGATCAAATCTGCGATTATGGGGGACAGAGACGACCCCATTGGTGTACCGAATATTTGTTTATAAATCACACCAAAACGTAAAAAAAGTCGATGACAGCGTGAACTTTACAACTTTGATAAAATCCTTCAGAGGTGCAATAGTTTTTATCCCTCATTTTTTAATGCTTTCAAGTGGATGTATATTCAAGTGGAATGTTCATAAACAGCGACATCGCGTCTAAGGATATCAACAAATGATTCGCGCCAATTTTTTTACCAGAGAGAGCGCTGTACAACTCAAAACTATTATTCACATGTCTCTCATTAAAAACCAAAGCGTTTATTGCTGCTTTTTAATTATTCTCATTTGTCTGCTCTCTATCATCTAAATAGGAATCTCATTACTCTCTTTGCTCATTCTCGTTGAATCTAGATTAATAACATATCATAAGTAATTTATTATACTTCTTCTTATTATCCTTTCGTTTAATGGTTAAATTAACGCAATTTATTCGGTGTACAAAAAAGTTCTGAGCTTTTTTTTGTAAAATTCAATCTTTATTCAAAAACAAACAAAAAAATATTAATCAGCGAAATATTCCCCGTTTGCATCAACGACCTTTTGCCATCTTTCGTAGCTTGCGAATTCCTTGACGATAG
Organism: Pogonomyrmex barbatus; assembly: GCF_055798465.1. Classification (NCBI taxonomy): domain Eukaryota; kingdom Metazoa; phylum Arthropoda; class Insecta; order Hymenoptera; family Formicidae; genus Pogonomyrmex; species Pogonomyrmex barbatus. The sequence continues at coordinate 500,936 of NW_028297118.1, read as the reverse complement.
AAACTCACCGACTTCGAAGCGATAAAGTCATCAATGCATTTTCGTATCTCTTCAAATCTCATGAAATGTGTATCAGCCAAATGATGCTGCAGCGATCGGAATAGGTAGTAATCGGAAGGCGCCATGTCTGGGCTATACGCCGCGTGCGGGAGAACTTCCCAGCCTAACGCAAAGATATGGTCCTGAGTCGCTTTCGCAACATATGGTCGAGCATTGTCATGAAGCAAGATCACTTTACGACGTCCTTGGCCAGTAAATGGCCTCTTTTCTTCTAATGCATCGCTCAAATTGGTCAATTGTTGTTGGTAGCGGTCTGCCGTGATTGTTTCATCCGGTTGTAACAACTCGTAATACAACACACCTTTCCAATCCCACTAGATACAGAGCAAAACCTTCTTGGCGTGGATATTGAGCTTTAGTGTTGATGTCGAAGGTTGACCAGGGTCAACCAATGATTTTCTACGTTTAGGGTTATCATAAAGAATCCACTTTTCATCGTCTGTAATGATTTTGTGCAGAAAATCTTTTTTCCGGAACTTTGAAAGCAAAGTGAGTGCAGTATCACGCCGACGATTTTTGTTGTCTTCGGACAATTCATGCGGAATTCATCTGCCTTCCTTCTGAACCTTTCCCATCGTATGTAAACGTACGGAAATGGTTTGCTGCGTAACGCCAAGCTGTTCTGCAAGCTCCTTTTCAGTTTGCGCAGAGTATATATCCAGCAGAGCTTGCAATTCGTCCGTTTCAAACTTTTGAGGGCATCCAGCAGTTCATCTTCAAGACTGAAATCTCCTTGGCAAAATTTTTGATACCATCTTTTACATGTAGTATGACTTACAGCGTTCTCTCCATATGCAGCACAAATCATTGCAGTGGCTTCAGCAGCATTTTTCTTCAGATGAAGCACGAAGTGGATGGAAAATCGAATATGCTCTTTTGTTATTGCCATCGTGAACACTATTGATTTTTGAGGTTATGTGCATCAAACGCCAAACCGTATGGTATTTTAGAAAATGTCAAATGGTATTTGCCAAATGTCAACGCTTTAAAACCGCAAAAGGGCGGGAAGATATATAAAATTTAAATTGTTATTTCGGTTGTATGAAATCTAAAGCTCAGAACTTTTTTGTACACCTAATATATTTTTATTTAATTGTTTAATTATATACACCTTTACTTTTTACTATGGAACATCATAAACTTGTACTTGATTTAGCTTTTATTGATTCTGCTTTCTTCGCTTCCAAAGAGATTCGGTTTTAATTTATATGTTTTTTTTATTTACTTTTTTTATAAAATCTGTTCATTTTATATATGTATTTAACATTACATTTTTAATGAGTGACAATGTCAACGAGTGTGTGTTAGATCTACTGCATGTGTCTCTTATAATTATACCAGACGTTAAAAAATTGTGTTGGAATAATTTAATTAAAATTTATTATTAGAAGGCGCTTATTAAATTCAAAAATAAATGATCAGGAGCATGTAAGCGAAAACAGTGTAACGGCAGGGCCGTTACGAATATACATATATATATATATACATACACATACATAAATATATACATGCAGAGAAACGCTTGGCTTACTACCCCGCACTACCCATCCCGCTTGCACGTATACCACTTGCGCTATCGCAGTCGCTCGCTTACCTATAGGTCGCACGCGCCGTCTCGCTCACGCTATCTCGCTCGCGATGTCCCCACGCGATACCGACTCCCCGCCACCGGACCGACGGCGCGCAGTGGGGAACGCCGGCCGGGTATATAAGCCCGGCCGGCCGAAACATCGGGATCAGATCCCATCCTGCGATCCGACTCCTGATACCTAACCAGTACCTACTACCTCTCGGGGCCAAGGTTTCGCTTGGCTCGGCTTTCTCTACCTACGGGCTGAGGTTTCATTCAGCTCTGTCGGGTTTCACCGACTCCTATCACCGCTCCACGGGCTGAGGTTTCACTCAGCTCTGTCGGGTTTCACCGACTCCTATCACCGCTCCACGGGCTGAGGTTTCACTCAGCTCTGTCGGGTTTCACCGCTCCACGGGCTGAGGTTTCACTCAGCTCTGTCGGGTTTCACCGACTCCTGTCACCACTCCACGGGCTGAGGTTTCACTCAGCTCTGTCGGGTTTCACCGACTCCTGTCACCGCTCCACGGGCTGAGGTTTCACTCAGCTCTGTCGGGTTTCTCCGACTCCTGCCACCGCTCCTCGGGCTGAGGTTTCACTCAGCTCCACCGGGTGTCACCGGTTTCCGTTGCGAAAGCAGGGCTCGACGTGGCACTCGACCCTGCCCGCAATACCTAACCGTCCCGCCTGACATTAGCTCGTAAATGCATGCGATAGAGATTAAGGCCGCTAGTTATAAGTCAGTAATCTTAAGACCCCTAGTGGTAACCACGCCGTGTAAATCGACCGTTGTCGACCGCACACCGCACCTGTCCTGCGCATCTCATTGCCTTGCGCCAACCGGTTGCGTCTCCGCTTTGCTACCAGCGACACTGCGACATCTCCTGGCCCTGCACACTGTATCTCTCTTTCGCTAGATAAACTATCTTTTTCACGCCGCCACTTGTGCTCGAGTCTCCCCTCCTCTCGAACCCGGACACCGACGAGCCGATCCGAGCGTCGAGCGAGGTGACCACGTTACAACAGTATGAAAAAAATTAGTATATAATTAGTAAAAATAAATACATAAATTAATAAACAAAATTAATAAACACTCGCTAGCACACAAAAGAGGCGTCATTTTCGGAATGGTCGATAGAACAATTTTTCTTTCCCATCCTGAATTCTACACAAAGAATTTAGTAAATTCTATTAATATTCTTCTAAATAACTACCCACTAGAATTTGTTTTTACAACGATGAATAATCGAATTAACATTTCACATATAAAATTACAGATGTCGAATAGTAATTTCGGTAAATACCAATAAGAATTCCGAAAATGTCATTCCTCGCAAATCATTCTTCTCAGTTCCTTACGTAAAAAATGTATTTGAAAAATTTTCAACGATAGCTATAGCAACGATAGCATAGATACAATCTAAAACTAGCATATTCTATAACCAATTCCCTCAGCATATTTATTAAAACAGGCAAAGACACATTAGATCCGATGGCATGCTCTGAAGTAGTATATGAAATTAGCTGCAGAGAATGCGATGCCACTTATGTAGGCCAAACAAAAACAACAACTTAAAACAAGAATTAATAAACATTTCCGAGATATTAACAAAGGAAATAGTTCCCCTTCGGTCATCTCAATTCATAGAACAGAATTGCATCACGAGTTCAATTGGGATATTAAAATTTGGGACAAAGAACCGTTCTGGAATAAAAGAATAGTTTCGGAAATGATTTATATTAAAAAACAAACTCATGGCCTAAATAAACAAAGCGATACGGATCTTTTACCTAATTGTTACTTCTCCTTAATTTACCATCTTCCTCCTCCTTTCTAACATTACATCCCCCTCTAATCATGCTACTTTATTTTGTACAAGGTCGATCATTGTCTTATTGCTTCACAGAGTTCAGTCTGTAACTAACATATATCGTGCGATATTATATTGTAATTTCCTATTTTTCAACTTGCAACACTGGTGGTCTCCAAGATATTGTAATTTGCTTGTCATAATTCTAGTCATTTTTATTATCACATTTCTTCTTATTTTTATATGTTATTACTTCATGTTCAATTACTTTGTCGATGCCAACTTTCACTAGTCTTTTTTGTTTGATTTGATTATTTAGGACTAACTTTCGATTTTTTAATTGTGACGTCGCATGGTATTCCAACATGGTATTATCTTTGCTTGGAGATTTGCTATGATACATCTACACAGAGTTTCTGATGCAATATCGATTTCAACAATCAATTTATCGGATCATAAAGCAAAAATTTGATTTTTCGACTTTTTTTTATCATCGATTCTGCCAAATGTTGTGTAATTTATATCCGCATACAATTTTAATCTATAACCATGTTTCTTAACTTTATTTTATATAATTTTTACCGACGGAATATGCCTAGTCAGAAAAATAATGTACGAAGTTTTCCTTATGTATTGACATGTATTGTTAGGATTGTTATGTTTTTTCAAGTCAAGTTGTTTTCGATTAATTTTAATTTTTATCACACTGAGGATGATCTAATATAAAATCGAAACGACGTTATGTTTATTAATTTTGTTTATTAATTATGTATTTATTTTTATTAATTATATACTAATTTTTTTCATACATACTGTTTTCGTTTACATACTCCTGATCATTTTGTAACGCGGTCACCTCGCTCAACGCTCGGATCGGCTCGTCGGTGTCCGGGTTCGAGAGGAGGGGAGACTTAAGCTTACGAGATCACAGATTGCAGCAAAAAGATAGTTTATTTAGAGAAAGATAGATACAGAGTGCAAGGCCGGGAGATGTTGTAGTGTCGCAGAGCGGAAACGCAAAACGGAGATGCAAAACGGAGACGCAAAGCGGTGAGAAGCACAAGGCAGGTGCGGCGTGTAGTCGTGATTACGACGCGACTATAACTAGAGAACTTAGAGTTACAAGCTTATGACTAGCGAGCTTAATACTAAGGTGCGATTATAACTAGCGGACTTATTTCTATCGCGCGGTATTTACATGCACTTACGAGCTAATGTTGTCAAGTTGGATGTCAGGTTGGGTGGCTATTGCGGGAAGGACCGAGTGTCACATCGAGCAACGTAAACCAGCAAAACCCAGTGGAGCTGAGCGAAACCTCAGGAGTGGTGACAGGAATCGGCGAAACCCGACAGGACTAAGCGAAGCCTTAACCCGAAGAATGGTGGCAGGAGTCGGCGAAACCCGGCAGAGCCAAGAAATCTTGATCTCGAAATCTTGGCCTCGAGAGGTAATAGGTACTAGTCAGGTCGATGTCAGAAGTCGGATCGCAGGATGGGATCTGGTCTCGATGTCTCGGCCGGCCGGGCTTATATATTCGGCCGACGTTCCCCACTGCGCCGTCGGTCCGGCGGTGGGAAGTCGGTATCACGTGGGGGCACCGTGAGAGAGATAGCATGAGCGATATGGCGTATGCGATGTATATGCAAGCGAGTGAAATAGTGCGAGCGGCGTGCGTGCAAGCAGAATAGGTAACGCAGGATAAATAAGCCAGGTATATACACAGTATATACAGTAGCGCAACTCTCCTGATTTCAGCGTGTATAAAATTGAACTGCACATGCGCGAGTTATGTAAGTAACCAATCACGTAACTGATTTTCTGTCACACTTCTTCTCGGGTTTTTCTATAGCGTTCTCTGTTATTTAAATACCCAACAATCAAAACTGGCAGGAGCAAACATCTGACACTCAGAAGTGAAATAGTTTACTCTGTTAAAAGGCGTGTGAAAGAAAATAAATAGGAGTGTTCAGTGTTCAGTGAATATTGAATATTGATTAGTGAATAGTTCAGTGTTCAGTGAATAATGATTAGTGAGAGAAGATAAAGTGAACTGAAAACGAAGAGTTTTTTCTTCTTTGGAGAATAGTTAATCTGTATAAAAATTTATACAGATTTTCAATTCTCCAAGAAGAAAAATTTTTCATCTTAGCTTTGTTGCACTACTTCTTGGAAGGTATATACAATTTATAGAAAAATACAAGGGGAAAAAATGTCGACTTATAAATTAAGTTTATGATGTGTTGCAAAGAAATGCAACAATAAAATTATAGAAAAAAGACACTTTTTTCGTTTCCAAAAGAATATGACAGGTAATTTTGTTTTAATTTTTTTTTAAAGCATGTATAATTTAGTTATGTTTTATTTGTGTGTATGTATGTGTGTGTGTATCTTTAACTTTTTATTTCTCAAATATATTTATTTATTTATTATATATTTATTTATGTATACGTATTATATTTTTTGTTTATTAACAACTTTTGGTAAAATATAAATGGATGCAATGGATACGTGCTTCTGATAGATTGGATTTAGAAGTAATGGATCCAGAATATACTCATCGCAACTATGCCACTTGCATTTTGAAGAAAAGTGGTATAAAATCGGCAAAAATAGAGCAAATCTTCATCCTGATGCTATACCGACAATATTTTTTGGAACAAAGTAAATAATACATTTTTTATTTTAAATAACGTTTCCTTTTTTTGAAGCAATTATAAACAATAATTGATAATGTATAAAACAATACTATAACATTTACAGCGATACACTTGTGACAAAAGTATCAGAAAAAATTGTCAACGATTTTCAAAGATCAACGATTGTCAAAGATTGTCAACAAGAAGAAACGAATAGGTTTTCTAATTTTTACATAAATATTTTTATAAATATTGTTTTTACTAATACTAATGTTAGTTTTTGCTGCTATATTTTATTGCCAACTAAACAATTTTATTTTTTATCTAGATAAAGTAAAATATTAAAAAGATATGTCATATGTTTCAGCAATATCCAATCATCAATATTATTTATGGATACAGATGCTGAGATCGTTAAACCGTAAGTTTTTATATACAATTAATAATATAAATGCATTTTAATTATATTATTTGTAAAGATATAAAATTTATAATATTTAATTAGTTATTAAAGTATATTTAAAATATATTTTAAGTTATATTTTATATTTACGTTAGAGATATTTTGCTATTTTCTCTTAACTTATTTTTAACAAAACAAAAACATAAAACAAAAAACTTAATGTATAATAGTATTTCATAATATATATACTTTAGTTGATACTTAATCTTTCTTATATATATATTTATACATATGTACATATTTGTTTTACTTTTATAATTATATCTTTTTTCCAATATGTTTTTGTAATGTAATTCTATTTCTGTTGTGTAGGAACACATCTAGCAGGACGCATTTCTCAAACAAAGTCTCAAGTAGAAACTCCAAAGAAGAAGAAATTAAGAGAGCGGAATTCTAAATTACAAGCAGAAAATAAAATGCTGCGCGAAAGAATTAGATGGCTTCAAAGAAAAATAGAGAAGATGGATACAAGAAAAAATAAAGAAGATCTCGAAGAACATGAAACTCTTCGTCAACTAAGTTGTAAGTTATTACTCACAAATATTGCACAATTTTTATGTACACAGGTTGATGCCCAAATTAAAAGTAAACATGGGAAAAGATATACTTCCGAATTTAAACAATTTGCACTACGATTATATTTTTTAAGTCCACGAAATTATCGAGAACTTAAGAAACAATTCGCATTACTATCTATTCGTAGTCTTCAATCATTCACGCAAACATGTCAAGTTAAACTCGGTATAAATAATAATATCTTTGAAGTTTTATTCGTAAAATTAAATTCATTACCTTTAGAACGCCATTGTATATTATGCGTGGACGAAATGAGTTTAAAAACTCATTTATTTTACAATATATCACAAGATGAAATTATAGGATTTGAAGATACGGGTAATGTGAAATCAGCAAAATCTGCTAAAAATGCTTTTATTGTTATGGCACGCAGCATTGCAGGAGATTGGAAACTTCCAGTTTGCTTTTATTTTGTGAAAACAACCTGTAAATCAAATGTGTTAAAGTCTATTATATTTGACATTATTCGAAAATTACAAGGTTGTGGTGCAATTGTGCTTTAATTTCGGATATGGAGTCTAATTTCATGCAATTGTTTCCTGAACTGGGCGTTTCAACCGAAAATTCTGTTCTTCTTGTTGATGAATTAGAAATATTATATTATATATACTTGATACGTCTCAAATGAAAAGAACACGCGATAATTTATACAAACATCGAATACAATTTAGAATGAACAAAGTTGCGTCATGGGCTCATATTGTGGAATTTTATAATAGAGACAGTAAACAATGAATGAAAACCGCTCCTAAGCTAACTAAAAATCATATCGAACTTACCAATTTTCAAAAAATGAAAATCAAATATGCCGTCCAAATTTTTAGTAATCGCGTAGCTACGGGAATGTGTGACACAAATGTCTTTCGATTTTCTTTCTAGTGAAGCAGTGGAAACAATTGATTTTATTGTTTATTTTAACAAATTATTTGATATTTTCAATTCTTCCACAATAAATAGTCCCAAAGAATATGGAAAAGTATTTATCGGAAGCCAAAAACAAATTCAATTTTTAGAAAAAATGATTTTGTTACGTCCGTGGTTCTGGACGAAAGATAATATCTCTCGTCAGGAGGAGGAGAACTCGGGTGGACGCACGGAACCTCTTCTGTTCTCGCGGAACGACGTCGTGAGGCCGATCCGCGAGTCGAACGCGCGTTAAGGGGACAGGGATCGGAGTCAGTGTTGGCGACGTTATTACCCTTGCCTGCGCCCGCGCTATCGGTGGTCTGTTTTTAGATCAGAGAACCGAATCTCTTTTACCAGGGATGGACCTAGTGCGATCCTCAGGGAGCCGGGAACGGCGCGGGGTCAAGTTTTAGGGTAAAAAAAATTTAAGACGGAATTCGGGTTAACTAATTTTAATAATAATAAATAAAAATGAATTACAATGTTCTGTTTGTGTACATCAAAAGAGTTAAGATATTGGTTACAAAAAGAAAAGAAAAATTTTATACATAAAAATTTGAAATATTGAAAATGACGGCAGACAAAGGAAAATCTGGATTTATATACCCAATTGTTCTAATTGGGGTAAAAAATTGGTGATCGCGAGCATGTCAATGGGATCGGATTGCAGGTGTGGCGGGGGATTAGGGTGCGCGGTGCGGAAAGCCTTGACTGGGACGAGATAGGGAAGAGGATTACGGGAAATATACATAGGGATGGTATCAGTGATTTGGTGTTTGGAGATCTGGTTCCAAAATTGACTGTCGGGTTTGAACCTTCTTTTGATGAAGAAGGTGCCAGGAGGTGGATGAGTGGGAGAGCGAGGAAATTGGCGGACGAGATCAAAGAATTTCTCCACGTCGAAGTTCTCCGGAGTGCACTGTTTTTCGAATTCGGCCGCGGAGCGAAGGGCGGAGGCGTATTGATGTAGCGAGATGTTGGCTAGCCCCGGCTCTACTTCTATTAATTGCTCCGCGAGTTCTTCGGCGTGGCAGGTTTCGCGACGAATCCGCTTATTCGACTTCTCCTGACGGTGTCGCAATGCCCGTTTCGTTCGTCTATTCGGGATGGCGTTCGTTTGGTTCATTATGTAAAAGAGAGTCAGATGAAAGAGAAATTGATGAATCGAGATAAGGCAGCTTCACCGAATCAATCGGCAGCTTGCCAGGTTAGAAGGTTGTGGAATATAATGTTGTGGAATCGGGGGAGGCAGCTTCACCGAGTTAATCGGCGGCTTGCCAATTTGGAATGTTGGAGTGTTTTAATGAGATAAATATGTAGAGGTCGCGAACCAAACTACCAGTTACCGCGAAAAAAAAATGATAAAGTTGGACTTACTTTTATTGTAGCGGCCGCTGGTGATGGTCGAGAAATGCAATGGCCAGGCTGGATCGTTGAATCACACGAAAATATAAGAATCGCGCACAGATTCTAACTGACAATTTCGGATGGTCCCGACCGTGAATGGAGCGATGAGAAGTAGGAAGAAGAGAGAGCGATCCGCTCCAAGTCGCGGTTTTTAAAGGGTTCCGAAGGGGTGGGAGTATCTGAGGGCGTGATGGATTTCCGTGTTGGCTTGTCGAATGATAGTTTAGGAAAATTGTGAATATAGAGGAAGAAGGGGAACGGTGAATTGTGGTTGTTTTTATATTTCCAGATTTCCCAACGAATAATAGAATTAGTTAATAAAAATTTTCCCGCCAGTCCACACTCTCAATCGTTCATTGGTATGGCCGCCAACGGCCACTAATCGTTTCTTCTTGACTGGCGTTTTTTTTTTGTTTCCCCACCAATTTGGGGAGTGTCACCTTTGAACGATCCGACGCGTTTCTTATCCGTTAGGAATTTGCAACTTTTGTTAATATTAATTTTGTATTGATAGGTCATAAACTTGTCGGTGTCGACAAAGCTGTTTACCCCAAGAATTTTTTTTTATATTAAGATATATCTCAAGAGGAAATTTTGTTTATTTAGGGTTTCTTTAGATCGTTCGAAGTGCTCCGTTTATAAGTTAGCAGCCGTTAATTTTTTTCTGCCCGAAAGAGAAGAATTCGTGAAGTCCCCCGGACGTAACAATTTTTTTTTTTGAAAAGTGTAAATGTAATTAATGAAAATAATGCACGTGTTAAAGTTAAATGTTTTGAATGCTGGCAGATAACAATTAAAAGTGTAATGCTATTCTGGGAGAAATTAAAATGTCATGATTTTCCACATTTACGCACACGAAGAATAAATCAAGACTGTATTGAAAATTTCTTTGGTTCCATTAGACAACAGGGCGGTAATTGTTTGAATCCTACATCAATACAGTTTACTCGCGCTTTAAAAAAATTGTTCAGCATGAAAGTTTTGCAACATACAGATACGCAAAATTGTGCTGAAGACACTGATACAATGTTAAATTTAATTGAGACATCATGTTCAAGTTCTTCATCACCTTCTGTGTTCATTCCATCTTCAGTCACATCTGCGCGTCCGATTTTAGATATCCCGAATCATGATTATTATAATATGAATTTACCGGAAGAAAATGCGTTTAGATATGTATGCGGATACTTGATTAAAAAATGTTCAGAAATACATACAATACATACATACATGTGAAAACATGTACTATTTATCTTAATGAAAACAAGACTGTTATAGATGACACAGTTTATATACTTCTTTTCGATCTTTTACTATCACAGAAGAAAATCCATTTGGAAATTTACAAGTAGCAAGTTACAATTTTTGTTCTTACATTCACAAATTAGAAAAGTTTGTCACTAATTTTGAAAGTAATTGTTTCCAAAAAAATATTGGTAATTATTTATTTCAACTTGCCCAGACTATATCTTTTGAACTACCATGTCCAAATTTTCCACAAGTTTATTTAATAAAATTATTTATACGTATGCGTATTATACTTTGTCCCAACATAATAAGACATGTGGAAAAAGTGTTAATATAAAAAGTAGAAAATTGTGTAATATTTTACATTTATAACTTTTGTTTTGTAACGGTACGTCCCTGCGCGCTCGGATTTTTATCTCTAGGCGCGGACGCGGGGACGTGCGCTCGGTGATCGCTCGTCGGATGCCGGGTTCGTATCGGTATGCGCGTTGCCAGGCAACCGGGCCCGCGCGTGTGCGTTGCTAGGGAACCGTTGACGCTAGTCGTGACACGTGGGGCGGATGTCGCGGGAAAGTCCGAGAACGCTCCGACTTTCGAGATGAGATGGAGCGACAATACTGAGAACTCTCGGTATTGTCGGGAGGAGGAAAATCTGAGAACACTCCGATTTTCCTCAGACGGAAGATGCAAGAATATCGAGAATGCTCGGTATTCGTTGCGAGAGCGAGAAAGCTGAGAACACTCCGAATTCTCGAGAAAGGATAGAACAGGAATACGGAGAATGCTCAGTATTCGCTGAGAGAATCTTCTCTCGCTGTTCTGGTCGGAACGGTTGTCTGTGTTGGACAGGTCGGAGGAGCGGATAGGATTGGTTCTTCGTCTTAAAATTTGCCGAGTATTTATACCCGTATCCGCGCCACGTGTCACCGTTTAGTTTTGTTGTGCGGGTCGTTTCGAAGGATCGGTCCAGGAGTCGGCGGAGAAGACACATTCACTACTTCTTCTTTATTTGAATAAATTTTATTAAAACTTAATACAGTTTGTCTTTACTAGTTCGGACCGCGACAGACGTGACGGCACACGGATCTCGACGAGTCCTCTCCTCATATCGGTCTCCCGTTTTTATCCTGTTCCGGGCGGCCGGTCCTTGCCGTATCATCAACATGCTCGTCAGCGTTCGCGGTATATTTCTGGGTCGCGCGGCGGTTTTCCGCGTAAGGGCCGCGCAACCCGGTTAACAGTTGCTTCATGTCGGACGATTACACCATATTTGCGCGATTAGCACAATTCGCTGTCGCTTGGTAAAATAATAATTCATCGGATAAAATATCGCTTGCCGCAATCCGCTTTGTCAGCGGTGGGCGCGATTGCATTCTCGGCGCTCGCGACATCCCTCCCCCTGTGATGGAAGGGAACCATGGGGGTTCGGCTTTCATGTGTCCCTTACTTGGCGCTCGCGGCATCCCTCCCCCCCTTCGATGGAAGGTGATCTTACTTGTTAGTTTACATATGTTGTCGCGTGACTGTAATATAATCGTGTGCTTATGACTAATATAACATAGCATCGTCGCGGCGCCTCTGTGCGGTCTCGCTTTTCTTCTGCTTTTTATTTTTGTTTTTGTTTATGCGCCATGTTATTAATCCTATTATAGTTATTATTACTACGCAGGTGCCTGTTCCCATAGAGTATACAGTGTATTTATTTTTGAGTAAATTATAATCGCTATCTTCTAGAGTTTCTCTTATTTCTTCTAGACTTATGCTTAACTTGGTTAAATCTACGGGGTTCTTAATTATTTGTCGTAACGTGTCGGTTTTCGCTAGCTTGTTCTTATCGGTGTCCTTATTTTTTATTTCTAATGTTATATTGTATTCGGGGAGGTAGTTTTGAATATATTTTATTCCTTCAATTTTTCGTGTTTTTAATATTACATTTGGTGTGATTAGCTTGCAATTATCTTTTAGTTTTATTTTTCCGGTTCCTTCTAATATAATTTTCTCTTCTATTTGCTTTTCGCACTTAACGCTAATTTCTTGCTTGTGTGCCGTGGAGTAGAGCCACGCTTGCTCCTCCGTCAATGCTATCCACAACGGTGTGTTAGATATCATATGATTCTTTTCGCAGTAATTGAGCTGTCCCGGTGTATGTGTATATATTTGCACCTCGCATGGTGCTGTTGTTTCCGCATAATATGTCGCGAAGTTCTGTTCGCATGTGTATGTGTTTGTTTCTCGTATGCAGCGTTCTAACTCTGCTTCCTCTAGTAATTTGTAGTGGTGATTCTCTTTATCTATAGCTAACAAAGGGTGGTTTATTTTTATGTAGGCGAATACATTCGCATGATCGTGTACTGGTAGTGGTATTGCTTTAACTAATTTAAATGTAGGGTATGCTACTACCGGAAATCGCAAGATTGTGTATATGTATGGACCATCTGAATATGCGCTAAAAGTGATGTATGTGTGTATGGTCTGCCAGTGTTCAATCTGAATTTTAAAAGGAAAGTGTAATCCCATTTGTAATTGTGTAGCCGCTTCTTTAAGGGCTGTTATTATATGTTTGATAGGTAGTAGTCGTGTCGGTATCATTCCGTTTTTCCCGTATGTCAGGTAGTCTATTACATTTTCCGTGTCCTTCGTTAAATCGTTCATTATCGTTGTCAGGATTAATAAGTGTTCGTCTACGTCTGCCTGTAGTGTTGACTCGGTCAATCGTTGTTCTAGTCGTTTCGTCGCACTCATTATCAGATTTTCATTATAATTTAGAGTATTTTCTAATTCGTCCAAGTGCGCTATTGTGGCGTTAATTACTTTTATTTGATTTGCTACTGCGTGCTGCAGTACCTTGCCGTTTGTTCGTAACGTTTGCAGTTGTTCGTCTATTAGTTTCTGATCGTCGGCGTCCATCGTTCCGAATAATATTTTGCTGACCGACCCGACCGCATCCAGCAGTCCTCGTCGTTTGTCAGTCGTTTTGTATAGCGTTTCTACTTGTGTCAACAGCGTGATCAATTTGGTGTTTTTTCTTTCTATTATTCTCATAATGTTTCGGCAACCTAACTGTGCGTTGCCTATTACTTTTCGGCACTGTATTTCGGTTTCCTCCATGTAGTCCTGCAATTGCTGATGTCTGATCTCTAATTCTTTTGCGCTCAGTTTTATCACTAATTTCCATGCCGATTCAGCCTGTCTCAGCTGACCGATTTCTTCGTAGTAGATTCCTGGCTGGTGCGAGAACAATTCCCAGTCAAGATTATGCTGAGAGTCAGGTGTCGCTTGTCCTGCTCTTCTCCACATAAGGAGCATCCTGCAAGTTTAGGTTCAGGTTACTTTTCCGTGAATCCTCGTCGTGCATTTTTTATGCGCTACGTTTAATATTATAAATTGTTCAGTCTGCCGTCGACCGTGGTTTATCGCGTGTCGTAGACGATTTTTTGTTTGTTAAGTGTGTTTCATCAAGTTTCCGTCATGCAGTGCACTAGGTGCGGGCGGGACCATGTCCCAATAATGTGTAGTGAGTGTGTGCGGCGGTCGTACCGCCTGGCGGCCCTACGGGTTGCTGTACGGATGTCGTCCAGGTGGCCGACTACGGTTGTTTGGACGGGGGAGCGTCGTCCCCATTTTCAAGCGTGCGTGGAGAGGTCTCCTGTGCCCCCTCAACCCGCCTGCGAGGAGCTCTACCCCCGCGACCCGTTGCGGGTGCGGGTTTGTGTTGCCACCGGGCAACGGTTCGTCGCTGTCCTTCGTGACTGGTGAGTCCTGTATATTTTTTTTTTTTTTTTTTTTTTTTTTTTCTATGCTATCTTTGTGATTACTATCTTTATTTTACTGCTTTTGCTTTTTGCTTGTTGCGGGTAATTATTCGTATGCGTTGTTTGCTTAATCTTCGATGAATAATTTGAGTCGGTTCGCGTGCACCGTCGTAATTTTTCGTTTTTGTTTAATTCTGTAATTGACGTCAGAGGTTTTCTCAATTATCTGATATGGACCTATCCATGGTGCTTCCAATTTCTTCGAACGTCCTCTGCGCACTGCTTCGTCATGCAGGAGGACCTTATCTCCTACTTTGAAAATTTTAGTATTCGTATTTTTATCTGTATAGTTTTTTGCCTTTTGTTTTGCTTCGCGAATATGTTCTTTTGCTACTCTTTGTGTGGCTCTGAGTCGTTCTCTTAATTCTTGCGCGTAGTTATCGTATGTGTAATATGGTTTCGGCGGCGCTGCCAGGGCCGTAGGTAATGTTGCTTGGTGCCCGTACATCAATTCGAAAGGTGTATAGCCCGTTGCTGTATGCGGTGTTGTGTTGTACGTGAACATCGCGTATGGGATCCATTCATCCCAGTTGGTTTGATCCTCATTTATATAATGCCTTAGGTATTCAATCAGAGTCCTGTGCGATCTCTCCAGGGCTCCGTTGCTTTCAGGATGGTACGCGGTTGTTTGAATTTTCGTTATTTTTAAGAGGGTGCATACATCCTTGAACATTTCACTGACGAAATTCGTTCCTTGATCTGTCAGTATTGTCTCCGGTATTCCGAATTCGCATATTATTTTTGTGGTGAATTCTTTGGCAATCGTGTTTGCTTCCTGATCTGATATCGGTATTGCCTTACTAAATTTTGTTAAGTCGTCTTGAAATGTTAGTAGGTATTTATTTCCTTTCATGGTAACCGTGAGTGGTCCTACGATGTCCAGGGCGCATTTTTGAAACGGTCTTTCTGCCGTGTCGGTCAGTACTAGAGGCATTTTGGTTTTCTTGCTTAGCTTGTTTTTCTGGCAGTATTCACATTTGGCGATGTATTCTTCCACATCTCGTATTAGTCCGTGCCAATTGTGCATTAGTCGTATTCGATTTACGGTACGTGTTACGCCTTGATGTCCGCCGAGGGGGGCATTATGATATTCGTACATTATTTGCTCCTTGTCTTCTTTATTATATTCGCGTTCTTCCTTGTCGCGCTCGATGCTGTTTATCTGTGTGTCAGGCGCGATCGGGTTTCTGCTGAGCGCGTCAGCATTTGTATTGCCTTTACCTGCCTTGTGTATCACCTCATAGTCGTACTCTTCTAATTTGAGCCTCCATCTGATTAATCGTGAACCAGGATCTGTTATACTAAATAGCCAGATCAATGGCTTGTGATCTGTAATTATTTGAAATTTTGTTCCATAGAGGTATGGTCGAAAATGTTTGACGGCCCATACTATGGCTAACAATTCTTTCTCCGTTGTATTATAGTTTTGTTCCGCTTTATTCAAAATTCTGCTTGCGTATGCAATTGGTCGATCTTGGCCTACTGGCCCTTGCGACAATACTGCTCCGATGGCATATCCGGATGCGTCTGTCGTTACTATAAATTGTTTAGTGAAGTCCGGATAAGCTAGAACTGGTGTGGTCGTTAATTTTTCTTTTAATGTTTCGAATGCGTTCTGTTGTTCCGCTGTCCAAACGAACTTCTCATTCTTTTTTGTTAGTTTTGTCAGGGGTTTTGCTATCTTCGAAAAATTCTCAATGAATCTTCTATAATATCCGGCTAATCCTATGAAGGATTGCACATCTTTTACCCGTTTTGGTATTGGAAAGTTCGCTACGGCCGTTATTTTCGCAGGATCTGGTATTATACCGTTTTCGGAGATAATGTGTCCTAAGTATGTCACTTCCTTTCTTAAGAATTCACATTTATTCGGTTGTAGTTTCAGATTGTAGTTTCTCAGTTTTTTGAACACTTCAATTAATCTTTTGTTATGCTCTTTCAAATTTGGTCCATATATTACGATATCATCTAGATAGACTAGGCATTTGAGGCCTTGTAATCCGGTTAATACGGAATTCATAAGTCTCTGGAATGTTGCAGGCGCATTTTTTAGTCCAAAAGGCATTCTATTAAATTCGTAGTGCCCGTAAGGTGTGGAGAATGCTGTTTTTTGTTTGTGTTCCTCATGCATGGGGATTTGATGGTATCCCGATGCTAAATCCAATGTTGTAAAATATTTCGCGTTTCCTAGTTGATCTAGTATGTCAGTGATATTCGGGAGCGGGAAAGAATCGCCGATTGTTAAATCATTTAATTTCCGAAAGTCCACAACTATTCGTAATTTTCGCTCTCCAGATGCGTCTATTTTCTTTGGTACTACTAGTAAGGGTGCGTTCCACTGACTCGTGCTGGGGCGGATTATCTCGTCGTCCAGCATTTTCGCTATCTGTTTATTTACTTCTGCCTTGTGCTTCTCTGGTAATCTATATGGTCGGACATTCACCGGCGCGCTATCTGCTCGCGTATTTATTTCATGTGCTACTGCATTAGTGTACGATAGGCGATCGTTTTCTAGGTGGAAGATATCACAGAAATCTTCGCAAATCTGGTGCAAGGTTTTCTTTTCCTCTTTATTTAAATGCTCGGTTCGCATTTGTCTGTGCAGTTTTTCTTTACGAGCTTGAATGGGCTCGTCGCTTGTATCGTTACTTGACACCTCCATGGTATACATGTGTGCGGCGTCTTTTGTCCTTATCTCGTCCACCGTGACTAGCGGCGTTGTTATCTCCACGGATTCTCCTGTGGTGTTTATCACACTTATTGGACATACGTTTTCTTCCGGTATGACCAAACAATTTCCTATGAAGATTCCGGGTTTGGTTTCGACTGCATTTACTATTCCAATGCTATTCCTATCGGTTATTGCCTGAATTATGGTTTCACTGCGAGGCGTTAGCATGGTTTTCTTGTACGGATAGAGTTTGAAAGTTGTGTTGCCAATACGGACTTGTTTTTTCCCATGATCGCATTTCGCTTGTTGTTTATTCAAAAAGTCTAGTCCCAGTATCCCTTCATAATTTATTGGGAAGTCATCTCTTACCACGTACATAGTGTGCCGTATCTCTCGGTCTCCTAGCATTATCGTTGCTCTTATCTTTCCGAGTGTGTGTATCGTGTGGCCCGTAACTCCGGTTAGGGCTAAACGTTCTTCGCGCATTAGTGTGTTTCCCTTTAAATTTCCCACTTTTATTAATGTCAAAGTGGCGCCTGTATCGAGGAGGAAACTTGTTTTTCCCTTTCTTGTCTCTCGCATCGGCAGGGTAATCAAGTCTAACGTGGCGTTTGTGTGAGGCGTATTCACCTGTGTCACTTGATGCTCGCGTACGGTTCGCGTTATCTTTGTTCTCGGTTTCTCTTCTTCTTCGTCGTCGCCACTGCTTGTGAACGATAAGTCATCGCTCTCCCTTTGCTGCTTATTCTTTTTCATTATTACAGCGGTATTTATTTGTCGCTCCTTTTCATTATCTTGCCTCGTGCGTCTCGGTTGCCCCTTTCTCGGGCGGCCGTTCAGTGACCAGCATTCGTCGCGCTTATGACCTGCCTTTTTGCAGTACGAGCAGTATTTCTCAATATTATTTACGTTCGTCGGTCGTTCGGCTCGCGGTAGCGGATATTTATTTATGTATCGGCTTGAACGACAGTCGCGCGCCAAATGTCCTAGCCTACCGCATTTGTGGCACTCCAGTTTTTGATTTCGATTTCTATACTGTTCTTGGTTGCTTCTAGCTTTCTCGTTATTATACATTTTTATAGGTTGGCTACCTTTTAATTTTTCTTCGGCTGTCGCGCCTAGCATCGCGGCTGTTAAATTCGTATAGTTCCTGGATCGTACTATTGTTTGTATCTCGTCGCGTAATCCTAGTTGGAAATTTTCTAGGGCTAATTCTTGTATCGTATCTAGGATTGCCTTTCGTTGTTCCGCGGTGTGCTCGCGTCCTTCTACCATAGATTGATAGAGTTCCATGGCTAGTTTGTCAACGCGGAGTCCGTATTCTCGCGCGCTTTCCCCGGGTTTTTGACGGGTTATATTAAACTCTCGCTGAATGTGCGTAGTGCTACGCTTTGCCAAATAGCACATTTCGATCTCGCGCTTCAGTTGCATGAACGTGCGTATATCCCTCGTTTGGAAATCGTGCATGGCTTTCCCTGTTAGTTTCGTGCACAGGATCGCTTTTAATAATGATTTTTCGTCGGCAGGATTTATTTCGCTCATCGCGTACGTGCTTGCATTTAAAAACTTTTGAACTTGGTTCCGCGATGATCCGTCCATTTCCGGAATCATATCGCGGGCTTCTTTCAATTTCATAAACGTATGTGCGGGATCTCGCGAATTTCGGACATCGTCTCGTGTACGCCCGTATGTCATTTCTATCGGTTCGTCATTTTCTGCACTCCGATCGTAATTAACGACTTCTAGTTGGCTTATGCGGCTCTGTAGTGCTCGCATGCCTTCTATCAATTCGACCAACATTGCATCTCGCGCGTCGTGCGAAGATTCCGCCGGGTCAGGTTTCCAGTGCGCCTGGCTTAAAGTGGCTCTCATCCTTTTTACTTCGTCGTCCAATTCTTTGTTTACTACTTGTTCTTCCGCGATCGATTTTAACGGTGTGCCCGAGGGTTGATTTGCCATTTCCGCTGGATTTATGTTTCGTGAAGCGGTATAAAATTCGGTTGGATCGAACACGCTACTGTCGTAAGATGTCAATGAGAATTCTCCGCGGCTAGGATTACTTGCGTTTGTGCCGTCGCTATGGTTAGATCTTGCGTCTGTCGGTTGTAATAGAGCGTCGTCGCGTCTCTCACTACTCGGTAGTAGGCTATTATCTATGTCACTAAGCGAAAACACGCGTTCAATTACAATGTTCGGATGTAATTCCGGTTGACTCGTCAGACTATCGTCCGAATAATAATTACTTAAATCGCGGCGTACGTTATCGCGCGGATCGCGTGAATTTTCCGTCTGCTCGAGGCTCGGAGGGCTCGGGCTGAGCGCTCGGCTGGCTGACGCACTATGTAGCCACGACGTGTTTCTTTGGGCAGGAGTTTGGTTAACTCCCTCGTTCGACATCTACCTACACGCTTTTTTCGCTATCTAATGCGCTTGGCTTAATTTTCTATAACTTACATTACGCTCGCAATTCGCATGTTTGTGACGCGGCGCTGGCTGTTGCGGTAGGTCGTGGCTTCTCCGGTGTCACTGATATGCTCTGCGTTGTGGCTCTACCGGCTCTTTCTCGCTGCAGGGATGTCGACTTCTTTTCCGGCCTTTTCCTTGATTTCCGATCGTTTGTTCCTTCCAGATGACTGGGTACAGCTGCGAAACGATCCCACCGCTGCCACCAGATATGTTGTGCGGGTCGTTTCGAAGGATCGGTCCAGGAGTCGGCGGAGAAGACACATTCACTACTTCTTCTTTATTTGAATAAATTTTATTAAAACTTAATACAGTTTGTCTTTACTAGTTCGGACCGCGACAGACGTGACGGCACACGGATCTCGACGAGTCCTCTCCTCATATCGGTCTCCCGTTTTTATCCTGTTCCGGGCGGCCGGTCCTTGCCGTATCATCAACATGCTCGTCAGCGTTCGCGGTATATTTCTGGGTCGCGCGGCGGTTTTCCGCGTAAGGGCCGCGCAACCCGGTTAACAGTTGCTTCATGTCGGACGATTACACCATATTTGCGCGATTAGCACAATTCGCTGTCGCTTGGTAAAATAATAATTCATCGGATAAAATATCGCTTGCCGCAATCCGCTTTGTCAGCGGTGGGCGCGATTGCATTCTCGGCGCTCGCGACAGTTTGTTAATGTAACAATAGCTGTCACGTCATCGCTGCGTGACAGCTTGTCGGCGCGCGTGTGTCGGTCGGTCGCGGTCGGGAGTGTTCGGGCAGCCTCGGATGGCGCGGTCCGCATTAGCGCGCGCTAGTAACGGAGCATCTTTCGGATGCTCCGTTAGAGTTTTCTATTTTATGTTTCCTATTTCATATGCATGTGTATTTGCAGTCTTGTTTTTACTATGCATGTTATACTTTAATTCTAATTTATAAGTGTGTTTTCGAAATAATTTTCTATTAATTTTTCTTTACTAATTTTCAAGTCAAATGTATGTGATGATTTATGATTCTTTATTAATACTTACTGTTTGCTGTTTATGCTTGCGATTTATATTGTTTATAAAATTATATTGTATTAATTATTATAGGAGACTTCTTTCTCTCTTGCTTTCCTTCTTGAGGTGCGGACAAATGATTGAAAATTAGGAGAGAAGAAGTAACCCGTATATATATCCGTGTAATATTTACGCATGTAACATATACGCATGTAACATATACGCATGTAACATTTACGCATGTAACATTTACGCATGTAACATTTACGCATGTAACATTTCTTAAGCTTACTCTTATTTTACTATTTCAATTATTATTAACTTTTTACGATTAAAATATGTCTAGAAACTGACTTTTTGGATTATTTCTTGTGCACAACATATGGCCTTTATCTATTTTCTTTATTATATGTATTTATGTGTTACAATTGTGTTGAAATGTAAAAAAAGATATTTATATTTCTTTTTATTTTAAAATCTATTTTTTTTTATTAATAGGTACCCATGCTTTTCGCGCCAGGAGTTGCATTAATAAATAAAAAACTATAATGAAGATAGAGAATTTTAAAGTTGTATAAGCTATATGTATAATTATATATATATTGCTGACGATAAGTTTGAAATTATATATAAAATTAGGATAGAAATTTTTGTATTATTAGAATGTTTTATTATTACTATTTATTTTTATTATTACTATTTATTATTACTTTATTATTATTATTTTGTATTATAAATTTGGAATATTGAAAATAAAAAAAACGTTACTTCTTTTGAAAATTATTCGTTCTTATTCTAAAAGTAAATGGACATTATATTTAATCTAATTGTAATTGCATATATAAGTATAT
The DNA here is from genome assembly GCF_055798465.1 of Pogonomyrmex barbatus. Classification (NCBI taxonomy): domain Eukaryota; kingdom Metazoa; phylum Arthropoda; class Insecta; order Hymenoptera; family Formicidae; genus Pogonomyrmex; species Pogonomyrmex barbatus. The sequence goes on along the minus strand of NW_028297118.1, from coordinate 479,483 downwards.
TTGTAATGTTTTTAAAATAAATTGTTCTTTTTCCATACAAAAATATTTTTACTATTATATACTTAGATTCTATTTATTCATTAAATTTGGTATTTTTTCTAAATTTTATAAATATAGTTGTAGTTTTTAAATCTTATAAATTTAAGAAATATATACATTAATATTTACATTAATTTTTTTATTTTAAAGTAATATTATATAAATACTTATGTTTCTTTTATATACTATTTCCTTATGTTGAATATTTTTTTCATATTTTATATAATTTTTTTACTAAAGATGATAATATAATATAGTTTTCCTTTTATTAATCAATATTTATATATTTTTATATATATTTATGTATATTTTTTAAATTATTTTCTTACTTTTATAGTTCATATTTGATATTTATATTGTAAGAATTAGACGACCGTAAGCGGTCATGAAAGAGATTCGGAATATAAACAGTTACCTGACAGGTCGATCGTTCAAAAGTGAACGAAAAAAGTCGGGGGTAGTACTCCAAAGTCGTGTCGGTCGTTCAAAAAGTGAACGGAAAAAGTCGCGGAGTAGTACTCCAAAGTCGTGTCGGTCGTTCAAGAAGTGATCGAAGTCGGGAGCAGAAGCTCCAAGTTTCGGATAAAAATCCGATAGAGATAGACTCGGTACATTCGGGACGAATGTAATACCAGAATGGCCGAGCTGTAAGAATTAGACGACCGTAAGTGGTCATGAAAGAGAATATAAACAGCTAACAGAGAGGAGCCGTCGTGATCGTGCAGACTAAGTGTCGGATTGGTAGACGAGGGATCCCGAGTTCAAATCCAGTCGGTCTCCGTTAATTTTTTCCGAATCTAATAGATATCTTTTAATATTGTATATTGTCTATAGAATATTTTTTATTATTAGCTACGTATTTATATCATATTTATACCATTTTTATTTAATTTATATTTATATATTAAATGTAATGCTAGTATACAATATATTAGAAAAAGAGAGGAAATAATAAAAGGAAGAGAAAGAGAAATAAAAATTCAGTGATATGAATTTTATTTTTTATAAATGAACTAATGTATATACCAATGTATATACATACATTCATTTTACTTAAAATGAAATAGATATATATTTAAAGTTTAGTGAAAGAGATAGAACATTTTAGTGCAGTCAGTTTTAGTCTAGTGCAGCAACGAAGAGCAGATCTATGATTGGTTACTTATTTACCTCGCGCATGTGCAGTTCAATTTCGTACACGCCAACATCAAAGGTGCCGACAGCGAGTTGCGCTACTGTATGTACTGTGATATATATCTACACACACACACACACACACACACACACACACACACACACACACACACACACACACACACACACACACACACACACACACACACACACACACACACACACACACACACACACACACACACACACACACACACACACACACACACACGTGTGTGTATATATATATATATACATATATATACTACATATATATATATACATATATATACATATTTATACTACATACAAATAGTAACGATCCGTTACAATTTATTTCTTATAATTTAATTAAATTTAATTCTTACTGTTTTATTATATAATTACGTTATTTTTTAATGTCATAATTGGAGTCATATTCATGCTGAAGAAGACTTAAAGTAAAAGTCGAAACGTTTTGCATCGTTCATTATCGTTTGTTACATGGTATATTAATTTATTTAGTGTCTTTTGATTAAAATGAATTTAGCTATCTATAGCTATTCTATTATAGTTTGTTGACTTTCCTAACCGTTATTTTATTGTTTAGCAAAACCCAGTATGTTATTATTTTGAAATTAATAAAAGATGCCTTTAAGACAATTTTAGCAAAGTTTTAAAGACGTCCTAGCATCACTTTTATGAATTTATCTTCAAGGCATTATATTAGGCAGGGAAAATGAGCCAAAATGAGATCTCAGCTGAGATCTCTCAAGAGAGATACATTTTATAATTTGGGGATTCGTAACAAAATTATTTTATTACTTTTGCGATTCTCTGTGCTATCTGGAATGTCATATAAAATGTCTAAAAAAAATGACATATGGAATGTCTGAAAGACGTTTTAAAAGACATCTTGTAAGACATCTAAGTTTTGGTCTACAACAGATATTTAATTTTTAAGCCATAAGAAATTGAATAATCATAATTGGTTATTTTTTTCATAATCGATCAATTTCTTAGTTCTTAAAGCTTAAATCACTATTGTGAACCGATACTAAAGCATCTAAAAAGTATCTTATAGGACATCCAAGACATCCCATAAATCGTCTAAAATTAAGATATAGACTTCATTCTTTTAGACGTCTTTCTGTTTTCAGACATCTCAAAAGATATTAGGATATTCTGTATATCTTTTAATCGTCTTTAAGACATCTTAATATTCATTCTTGAAATATTATTATTGGCCATATTAATATAATAATTATTTTAAACTTTGGATATGAATTAATGTAAGTTTTAAGATTCTACAATATGCAAAGTGCGCACATAAATTTATATTTTAAATATTAAAGTGTTGATTGTAAAAATCTGTAAAAAATGCAAAGTACAGTTGCACTTTTTTTATAAGGAACTTCCATTTTCGTTCATAAATGATAGTCCTTGACCGATCATTCGTCGAAGAATCGGCACGGCGAGAAAACCGCCGGAAAACTACCGTGTCGATCACCGCGTCGCAAGCGAGCGAAATCTTTCACCATTCACGTGCCAATGTATACGTAGATCCTCACGTCACCGAACCGAGAGATTCCGATTGTTAACCAAAACATCGTTCGCAGAATCTAAACATATGTTCCATTAAATCCATACTCGAATTCGGCCGAATTGGAACTGACCGAAACCAAATATCGGCTGATTCGGATATAAATTCGCCTTTGTGAAGAAAGACAGAACCTTTTTCTAATGATCAGCTACCTAAGCAACGTCTAGAGTTGAATCACATCTTTCGCAAATCCTAAAACGGGCGAAAAGAGCACAGGAGCTACTGTGCCCAAACGGTGTTGTAGCTCGGATTGGGTTACAAGATTGTAATTAAGGAAAGTCGGGTTCGCCGAACCTTAGGAATTAAAACTCCGAGCAGGATCATAAGTGGAAGGTTCTTTTGGTTAAATATTATTACTCACTTTTATTAAGTAGTACTGATTTATTAGTATGACTTTTTGACAATGTGTGTGAATCTCGCTATTACTGATAACGACTGGCCGTGACGAAGTACAACTGCCCTGTTACATATTGTGACTGCACCCTCCCGCTCTCGGATTTAGCGACCATTTTTATAGTTATTCTAGTAGTGTCGCGTTATAATTCTAAATCGGACCATATATAGTCAAAACGGCGCGCTCTCGCAATTCCGTTCGCGCTCTGCTTTGGAATTTGCAGACTTGCTTTTGCATGCTTGCATTTCCGGCCGGCGTTTCCATAGCACTGGCTATTCCGAGATTCGAGAATGATCGTGAGGATAAGATATAATATGATAAATAATAGCATAAATAATGTAGGAAGTAATTCGGGCTACAACAACGGGAACGACCGTTTACGCTAACCTACCGCCAAAGCGCTAGAGACAGAATCACGGGGCAGGGAGTTACTTGTCTCAGCCTATTTAAAATCAAGGCACTTTACGCACATTAATTTTAATATTAAATCCCGAGTTGCAATACCATAAGCTCATCTCCTCAGCCGGAGAGACAGCCTACCTTCCATTCGTGCTCCCGACCATATTAATTATATTCGCGCCGGAAATAAAACATATCGTATAAAATATCGATAAATATCCGAAAAGCGAAACACATTGCAATCAAAATATCAAGTACACCGGGGATACACGCGTACTCATCGACACTACACGTAGGACAATAATGCGATACTGTCAACGGCCGCATCAGACGCGATCAACTGTCGCATCAAAACACGGCTCTTGCTG